>NC_065510.1:43218964-43255310 GCF_006386435.1 Epinephelus moara
CCAACAACCGTTGTTTCTTTAGAGGTAATGTCAGATCCTGGTCGTCTTCAGGTGGACGTTCTGCTCTCTGCCATTTCATTTCGAAAATACGCACTGCCATTGCTCACTGGCTCTAGCCTTTTATAGGTAGGGAGGGCCAAGGAGGAGGAGGAGCGGGGGGGGGGATTCACATGAACGTACATGAACGCGCAGCCGGACCGGCTTGTAAACAATGGGCTGGAGATCAACACAGAGAGAGGGTGTGTGAGGTCATCCTATACTCCAGATGAAATTACACCCCTAGTTTTTCACATAGCAATTTTTTAATTCCTTCAATCTAGAAATGATGAATTTCGCTTATTGCTCCTTTAAAGACAGAAGTTTTAGACGATTTTAGACCCCTCTCCACTCTAGCTCACAGCTGACAATTTCTCCACATTTGCTCATGTTACTTTCAGAGGCACTAGCTCACTTCCTGTTGGTTGTTGTGATTTGTTGGTCTTGATGAGACACCAAGCCAGTTTTGGTTTTATCTTTCTACGACATTCCTACGGGTTGCAGTGGCCATTTTTGTTTGTCTAGATGGTGCTAGAGAGCCCATTTGGCACTTTTGGGGTTAATTTTTTCATAATATCAAATTTTTCGCCAGTCCTGACATGCGTGCCAATTTTGGTGAGTTTTTTTTAGCATGTTTAGGGGTCAAATTTTGTTTTTTTGCGCAACATATAAAGTATAAAACATGCATCTTCTCATGTCTCCACTTCATTTGAAGCCTGAGACTTGTGAGTGTGTGCCTGAGAGATTTCCTTCCCAATGACGACATTTTTACCATATATGACAAATGGAGGAAATACCTACTTTTTCCGATAGATGGCACTCGCACTATTCTCCTCTCCCTCCGCTCTCCACACAAGCGCTGAGGCATTAAGTTTTTGTGAGTGTGTGAGTATGTGTGTGGGAATGTATGCATGTGAGTGTGCGTGTGTGCACGCGCATGCATCTCCAGCGTGCACATTGCATTACTGTGTGACGGTAGTGCAGGTAGCTTTCAAGTGGCTGCTTTTCCATATCCTCCATTTTGTGTGTAATTCTTCTGCAAAAGTTGAAAGCACTATGACATTTTTTATCATAAAATACGTACACATCTACATCTAGGCCCTACTGCACAGCTTTGAAATAAACAAAATACAGGACCTTTCCCAGCACATCAAATGTACAGTCGCCATGATAACCAAAACAGACCCTGACTTTGTTTACACAGGTGCACCTGCCGCACGGTGCACAGGAGTACAGAGGAGGAGAGCTTCTCATTTCTTATCTGGCATGATGAAGATGCACTACAGCACCAGTAAGGTGCTCAATACGATCATGGAGCCCCATCCCGAGCCCATGGAGCATGACACTGTAAGCTCCAATTCGGACACAGAAACAGCCAAAGAGGATGAGGAGTACCTCCCATGGGCTGGCTCATCCTCCACCAGCTCCATCAATTTGTCTGGTGGTGGGGAAGGGCCAGGGCTGCAGGATGACCAGACGGTGACCCTTGGCTCTTTTTTTAAAAAAAATGCTGGACATGAGTGCCCTCAACGCGACACGTACATTGTGTGGACGGCCATTGATCCAGCATGGCACTGAGGAAAGTCCGACCGAAGGAGGCTGTTCCTGGAGGAGCTAGGGAGGAAACTGATCAACCCACAGATGGCCCGCAGGGAACGCCTCCCACTGACACCAGGGGCCCTCAGCCTCGTCCTGGAAGCTCAGGCTGGCACAGGCAACCCCACCACAGACAGCGCCAACCCTACCACCACCAGCACTGGCTCCACACCCACAACTCTCCGTGTGAGGCGGCAGTGTGCACTAGGGATGGGTATCGTTAAGATTTTAACGGTACTACTACTCTTATCGATACTGCTTATCGATCCGGTATTTTAACGGTACTCTTATTGATACTTTTTGAGGAATAAAAAAACAAATTAAGAAAATAAACTGCTTTATTTTCTCAATTCTCATTATGCAACAAAATAGTTTAACAAAACATTTCACTTTTTACAACTTGAAATGTAAAATACATAAAATAATAGTGTTGTCACAGTACCAAAATTGGGACCCACGGTACGATACCAGTGAAAGTATCACAGTTCTGAGTAGTATCACAATACCACAGCAAAAATGAGGCAGATGTGCCTTTTGTCATTTACAAAAAGATAAATCACTTTTCTATAATACATCAATGATATTTCAATGGAATAAATTACTTACTGATTTATTCATACTTCAAAAACAGCATCAATAAGTGATTAACATAGGGGGGATCAAAATAAAATAAATAAATAAAGTAAAAATCAACCAGCCACCCTCCTCCCCTTCATAAGTAAAGAACAGTCCCTCCATAAGTAAAGAACAGTCCCTAAAGTGCGCTGAGGTTTGTGGACCGTTACCTGCCACAAAAAGTAATGTGAACGGCTCGTTTTCACACCTGTGTGCCGCCACAGCTCGGCTGTTCAGGTACTTCTGGACAATCATGACACCAACAAAGAGGAAAAAATTGGACCTGGAGCCAGGCTTCTCCGTTGCCGGTAAGCCGTTATCTTGTGCCGAAAAAAATTTAGTAAATAGGGTCGCAAAATAGCTAATGGTTATTAACTCCATGTGTTGGCTGCTAGCATAATGTTACAAACCTGGACTGGACGTAAATGAACTAGCTGTGCTAGGGCAGTCAAACCCTGTACGTCTGAATATGATGCACTTCCGCAAGGTGTTTTGACAAATTACTAGTGTTGCCGCCCTTACACGCAAAACATTTGTCACACTTGTGACAACGCGCTGTGTCTGCATCAACTCTTGTAATGTAAAGCCACACTTTTGACCGTTTGGCTCTCTCCACCATCGTTATCTATCTAAAGGTAGGCTACGAGCTTGAGTTGGTGTATGCGCTGTCTTGTGTGTGTGTGTGTGTGTGTGTGTCTCACTGGAACAACAGCCCCGCCCCCCTGCTCTCCACTCACACACAGCAGGCAGCCAGGGTGAGCAACACAGATCTCTCGTCTTCAGGGAGAATAGCGAAAATTATGATACAATGACGGATAATTGACGGAGTTGGTGAGATAAATGTGCAAGATAAGGTTTAACTTGTAAAACAACAACAACAACAACAAAAACCGCGACTGCTCCAGTACCAATAGCAGAACCGTTAAGGTCAGAGCTTATCAATGGTTCGGTACCCATCCCTAGTGTGCACTCTGCCCCACACAGAGAGATGTGAGAAACATGTTTGCAAGGAGCATTATCACAGTTTGCTGCTCCTGCCGACCCCTGAACAGATTGTTATGTTATGTTGTTATTGTTGTTGATATTGGTATTCACGTTATGTTCATTTATAAATCTTGTTCTTGCTCTGTTTTATGTTGCTATAATAAATAAGTGAAAATGTTGCATAGGCAATAGGTGAAGTTCTTTATAATGGCACATAAAATAATTAATATTTGGTATCTATGATTAGAGCATCATGACTAAAACTTGGCAATGTAGAGGTTTAAAATTACAAAAACCCATTCATATTTGTTATGTATGATTAGGTCTGATGCTGGTTTAAAAAAATAAAAGAATATTAATAATTCATAACATTTTTATAGCTTGATTTTTTTATGAGCACATTTTTGTGCAAAGGTGCTTTAGTGTGAGTATTTTATGAAATGTGACACTGCAAAAAATAAAATTATGCATATAAATAAATGTTGCTGTTAATATTTCACATATACCAGGCTGCAATAATCAAACCATAAATAATCCAGTTTGCATGAAGTATATTGAAAATAAATCAATTACTGTGTTTTTTAGACCATAAAATGGAGTTGCATCATGACTAAAACTTGACAGTTTAAGGGTTAAAAATTACAACAATCCATTAATATTTGATATGTATGATTAGGACTGATGCTAATTTAAACATTTAAATAATAAACAATAAAAAATAATAATCATTTATAAAAAAAAAAACCAAACATTATAGTTTGATTTTTTATCAGCCCATTTTTGTGTGAAGGGACATTAAGTTTTTTTAAGGTGCATCAAAGGGTTAATCCTCTGTAGAGGGACTCACTCAATTAACGGCGGTCCTTACGCCAGGGAAGAAGTGGCTCCTCACAGCAGTTCTTAGCGATATGAGGAAAAGTCTCTTTTCCCTCGGTGCCAGAGGTGCAGCTGGGCTTTTTTCTTGGTCACCCAGTGCACTGTCTGGTTTCCTATTGGCCAACGTCGGTCTAATATCCACTTGAGCGCTAGCTGATGGTTAGCACCACAGCCAAAGTCCAAAGTCCACAAGCACTTTTGTAACCAAAGCGTGGCTGTTAGCCTTAGGTTTGATGAGAGCGTAGCATCAACGCTAATGAAGTCCAATGGCAACACGTGCTAGCTCGACATTAGCGCGGCTACTAGCTTAACATTAGCTGCCGTCTCACACTAAACTCTGACATAACTCACTGTGTCTTATAACTTCAATATGACTCTTATTAAAGTTCCTGACTGTCACTCTTTCACCATCAATGTCACTCTCTCATGCCCATTTAAGAAATCTCACGCCGGATGTCCACTGGATCCTTCGCGTGTGCAATTCGACCGCTGTGCGGACTCGCCCCGTCCTGTGCCGGGCATCAATGTCAGCTGGAATTGGTGGATCGCGAGTTTTCATGGGTGTTTTATTTTGTATTTTGAAAATTGACCGGATACTCTCGTCTTTTTTGCGCCTGAATTCCTGTTTGACTCATTTGGTCTGTGCAAATTAACGCACCTTTGTGTGGCGTCCGTCAATATTCCATAGTCGCCGAGTCTTTTTTTTTTTTTTTACGTCCAGCCCATTGTGTGGCTTGACTGTACCGTATGCTATTCTCAGAAAGCAGGTTTAGGTCTCGTGGGGCTACCCTGAACTACATGCTACTTCGTCCTTCCCCTAGTCTCCTACATGGTTGCCTATTGGCTTACAAAGTAAATAGCGTGGAAGTCGCCTGTCGTCGATACATTGCTGGTCGGAAATTGTACCAAGGTAAGCAAATTGCCAACAAATTTACATTTAACTGTGTTATGAAACCATGTGCCCTGCCTGAATAACTAAAACACACTTATGATGAAAAAAACGTTTTGTTCGATGAGTCTGCTGAATTTCTTGAAGAAAAAAACGAGGCAAGAAAAAGACAGTAATTCTAATAGGCGTCCTACTACACAAGAACATGATGAGGTAGGCTAATGTAATGCACTTGTCTATTATCTATTTCTGTATGAAATAACTCCCGAACCCCCCTTGAAATCTTTCTTTTTGCCACAACAGGATATTACTGGATTTTTTAAGCGGATGATCAATACCACCATCAGATTGATTAAATTGACCTTGATATGCGCCGTGAAACAAATATTGAGCGTCTATGGACATATGTAGGGCTTAGGCATATAGATATGAATATGTAGACGTACAGTCATTTCTTCTGTTTGCCACATGTGCGTATTAACTATTTTAAGGTAAAAAAAAACAACATGCCGCCGTGTCCATGTATGTTCACTTGTGCGTGCACGACCACGCACGCACAAGCAGATATTCACACTCCGGCCCTCTGACCAAAGTTGGCAACCCTGAACTTGTTAGCCCGCCCCCTAACCAATCAGATAACCAAGGAACTTGATGTTGCCTCTTGACTAATTAGAAGTAGACTCAAACAAACAGCAGTAAAGGATGCAAATTAGCAGGTTAGGTTTTAACACCTCTCCACATGCAAACACCGTACCTTGCAAACCAACTTCTTGCGGTGCATTCACTGTCAATTGTAAATGGCAATACCCGAAAGGAAATAGACACTTAAACACATTTTACCCATTATATGGCTACACAAATAAAACAAGAAAATAGCCTAGGGTTTAGTGAACAAAATAACCCAGAGGGTTACACTAAAATGTACCAGTAGTTGCATTTTATAATCACGTTCACCTTGTGTTTGCTAACTACAATATGTACAATGTACCAATGTTCCACAGTTTCTCTGCATCATTTATATGAAATCAAGGTTTCATAGTAAAACACATGTTGCTTCCTGGATCATTATTTATTCTATGCAGTGATGTTGTCGCCTGAGTCTATATTTACTTACTTATTAAATGGTATGCCTTGTGTCTTTTTTACCTATTAGGTGTTGGGGCAATGGCCCAGGTTCCAGTTCATCCTGTTTGATACACCATCCAGGCCTGTTTGAATCCGTACACCCCATGGAATATCCACGACATTTACAGGTATGACTATGGACCCCTACGGCACAGAAATGAAGAAGAGTACGTTTTTATGACATGTAATGAGACACAACTTTGTAAACTCAATTCTGAACACTAAGGTTTCATTATACCAAGAAAAACCCACTTAGAAAGAAATGACAAATAAGTCTTTTGTCAAAAGAACTTTATTTTTAGCAAATGTAAAAAACAAAAACTACAAAAAAACTTACTAAATAATATACAATAGATAGATATATAAATATAAACACAGCAGCATTTTATCTGCTACACGAATAATGTCCAATTCTTTCCATTCAGGCGTCCATCCCGTCCTGTGTTGTACTACCTATACGCCACAAGTTTCTTGTTCCAGCTGGTCACTGTGTTGGCCTCGTGCTGCCCCTTGACTGAAGTGAGAACATGAAAGGCAACCACTTCCTCCTTTTATGGTCTCTCATACTGGGATGCCAGGTCCCTCGGGATGGGGATTTTGGGGAAGACGAGCCTCATCAGGTCATCTACAGTCTGTAAAATATTGAATTTAAATATTGAGTTCCTTGTGTTTTTAAATCAAGTGCTACCCTAAATCCACCTTTCTTGTATATATTTCAAGTGTTGCCACAACTATTTCATATCCTTTATCTGATGTTATTACGTTGGTAATAAAAATGAAATTATTTGAAAATTACTGCATATAGAGTCTGTTTTTACAGCCTTTGCTGAGGGTAACTATTTCTCCTCCAACTCAACACGAGATCTCGTACTTGGTTTGAAACCTATGCCCTTTATAGGTGTTGATGACAGCTGAAAGTCCAAATTAAAGAAAATATGTGTATGTCCATACATATATATGTGTATGTGTGGGAGTGGGATTGGACAGGACTGAAAATCTACTCCTGTGTCAGCCTAGTGCTACACCCCAGGGCATTGACGGTACTGACCGTTACGCCGTTGAATAGTTCTGCCCTGGCTAAACAAAAGCAATCTGGGTGTGAGGGGTCGTGTATGACCCCTCACTGTTTGACTGCCTGTGTGTGGAGATCTCTCAATGAGGTCTGAGTGGTGCCTGTTATTTTAGTAGCATGTTTGATGACATTTGATAGTTTGAATTTATCTTTAACAGAAAGAAAGGTACCAGGATGAGATGTTGTAGGTCAGGACTGACTCAGTGAGTGATTTGTAAACAACTGTTAAAACATTTTTGCGTACCTTAAAAGCTCAGCTTTCTTAGCAGAAAGAGGCACNTCACTATATAAATAGTATTCCTGACATCACAATACTGAGTGAAGTTTGTTTTTTATCAGTCACTGTAAGTCAGTCCTGCTGTTCTCTGTCCTCTGTCCTCTGTCCCGCTCCCTCTCTGCTGATGTGATTCACTGTGTGCAGGTAACATTAGTGCTGGTAGAGAGAGGAGGGGCTGTTCGTCTCAGCCAGCAGCTTAGTTTAAAAGTAGCTGCCAAATTTTACTCAAGTGTCAAACTAAGTTAGTCTGCATACAGACAGCTGTCATTTTAGCTTATTAGTAACAATTCGCTATTAGCTGAACTAGCGTGCTGTCTAAATTAGCGTGTAAGACATAACCATACCCATCCATAGTCAGCATCTAAAACGCTTAACAGTGTTGTCCCCTCCCTGAAAAATCAGCAGACCAAACATACGTATTCAAACACATAGACGCACACAAATACCTCCTCAGCTCTATAACTCAGACTAACTACAATGTTCTGTAATGATATAGTGAACGGCCTCCATTTAACAGACCTCCAAGTAAAAAAAACATGTACATTTTCCGTAAAACGTATGATAAAAGCCGATTCACACTTACCAAGTACAGCCACAAATTAATACACAAACAATAAGGTCTGATTGCTGCCTGTCGGCTAATTGCTAGAGCTAGCAGCAGTTAGCTGCTCAGATCGGGCATCACAGATAGACATGTTGAAACTTTTGTTAATATGGACATGCTGCATAATGTTAGCTCTGTTAGACTCTATTCTGTCAGTTAGGAAATATCTATCAGAATGGACTATTACCTCTATAAATGTCATTAAAAAATATGGTAGCTCATTCTGTCAGGTAGGACTTCAAGCAAATGTAAGTTTCCTTTCCATTTGCAGGAACAGATTTCAGACATGATGTGCCCATCAGAGACAAATGTCCCACTGAGGTAATAGTCCATTCTGATAGATACTTCCTACCTGACAGAATGAGCTACTCTACTTATAATTACATTTATATAGGCTGTATGTCTGCTTCTTACACATATCTGACCTGAGTAGCTACTAAACAATGTTTTTGCCAGGGTAGGTCATTACGAGTGAGAGGCTTAGTTCATCAGACTAGTCTGACAGGATGAGCTACTGGTAGCTACTGGTAGCTCATCCTGAGTGGGTAGCGCAAACTTTCAGGACACCGGCGGCTCCCGGGCCCCCTTCTCCCGCGGGCCTGGGTTTGGTGCGGTCGGCCAAGCCACCTCCATCACATAGCGAGGGAGGTGCATGAGGAATTCCGGCCGCCATTGCCGGAGTACTGCGGTATGAAGGTAACCACAAAAGCAGTACAGCGGCTCATGTTTACTGCGGTAAGTCACCGTCACCGCGAATACCGCCCAGCCCTACTTGGGCCTACCTTATTTGAAGAGAAGCTCACATCGACGGCCTGTCTGAGATGCAAACAGGTTAATCACCAAGTCATTTAAGTCCGATGATTTCTGGATGAGGTCCTGCTCGATAGACAGCATTTAAAATAATCCATCTCGTTCAGCATGATGCTAACGCAATTCGCAAGACTCAACGCTCACTCTCCAACTACAGTAACAGCGGGCAGGCCCTCACTGTACTTCCACGCACTGTCATTGGCCAAAAGTCAGTGGCCTGGGCTGAATGAATTTAGCCCAACTGGACAGTAAATCAAGGGGGCTTGTCACGACACCTGTCACTCACGATGTGACAACAATGATTGGAAGCTGATTCTAGGAGTATGGGCTGTAAAAAATCAGCCCATTTAGATAAATGCTGCGTTTTTGTGACTATTTTAGTGCTGTTGCTGCTATAGGTTCCACCAAAAACAATCAGTTCTAAGGTTCAATAACTAATATTTTAATATTTTCTTTAATTTAATAATGTTCTCGTCTTTATTGTAAAAGATAGGCAGGGCTTAGACCTGCTAGCCCATTTATACCAGCCGTCTCTGATAACAATAGTCAAGTTTTGATAAAGTAGTTGAAACTAGCTCCACCTCCAGCAGCTACAACAGTAACATGCTGCTCTAACACTGATGCTTCAGTATTAATAATCGAATGATGTCATATATAATAATATCAGTCAGAGGAACCAAACACTACTTTACTGCAAACTACATTTTTCTCTCTCAGAACTGGTTCTTATGACGTGTTGTCTGACCACAAAAGAAATCCAATGTGTTTATCATTCTGAACAGCTTCAAGGTGGAGTGAATGTTAAAATAATTAGGCAATAAACATCAAAACACAACATTAGATGTCATATTTGGGTTTATATTCAACTAAGGTAGGCATTGTGTGATCCATGTACTGTATTTTTTATTTTTTTTAACTGTAACTGAAACACAACACGGGAGCGGGATGGGACAGGAGTCATTCTTGTGGAATTGGGACGGGAGGGGATTTTTTTTTCTTTTCCATGGGATTGGGATGGGATGGGATTATTTTTGTGGGAGTGGGATTGGACAGGACTGAAAATCTACTCCTGTGTCAGCCTAGTGCTACACCCCAGGGCATTGACGGTACTGACCGTTACGCCGTTGAATAGTTCTGCCCTGGCTAAACAAAAGCAATCTGGGTGTGAGGGGTCGTGTATGACCCCTCACTGTTTGACTGCCTGTGTGTGGAGATCTCTCAATGAGGTCTGAGTGGTGCCTGTTATTTTAGTAGCATGTTTGATGACATTTGATAGTTTGAATTTATCTTTAACAGAAAGAAAGGTACCAGGATGAGATGTTGTAGGTCAGGACTGACTCAGTGAGTGATTTGTAAACAACTGTTAAAACATTTTTGCGTACCTTAAAAGCTCAGCTTTCTTAGCAGAAAGAGGCACTGTTGAGCCTTTTTGTAAATATAGCTGCTGTGGTCAGAGAAGGACAAAGCCCTGTCTATCTCAATGCCCAGGTATCTGAAACCCGCCACCTGCTCCACTACCTGCCCTTTGATCTCCAGTGGTTGGAGCAGTGTGTGGGCAGCATCCCCAGATGTTACTCTCCAGCAGCAGCACAGCTCCTTACTTTTGGAGATGTTCAGTTCAAGTGAGCTCTTCTCAATAAGGGTGATCAGTGAGTCCACCTGCTGGCGATATGCTGCTAGGCTGATGGAGTCAGGCAGGTGAGCCACCAAGGCCATGTCTTCTGTGTATTTGAGGAGTGCCATATTGTCCGTGCTGCAGAGTGAGAGTTTTTAGTGAGATTGCGTTGTTCTGTGTTTGTCTTGGTTTTCTTCACCTGGTCAGTTTGTTTTGGAGAGGAGGAGACCTCTAAGCATAATTTGGCTCACAGTAAAAACCTCCTGAACGTCTGTATCCAAAATAAGGTAAACACATTAGCAGAGAAAAAGGTGAGCACACGTAGCAGGCGCTGGACAAACGGGCTGTCAGACATACTGATTTGTAACATGTTTTTATGGGTTTGATCACTTGGTCCATTTGTTCTGGAGAGGAGGAGACCTCTGCTGATGCTGATAATTCAGTAAAAATCTCCTGAACAATCAACACTGAGGGAATTCTAATCAGGTGAAATTTTAGCTGGTTTAAATCTGCAATCTGCTCTGCAAGATGCCATTAAATTTTACACACTGTTCCTTTAAAATGAAAATGCAATTACATCAGTTTTAAGAAAAGCTAAAAAATATATATTTAGTAAAATTTATTGTTGAGTCTTCTCACAGTCCCGTCTTGGCTGCGTGATTTATACTATTACATTGTGATGTTTCCTCTGCTGGAGGTGCACATGTGAACCCTGTTCAGATCATCAAAGGAGGTGCAGCCCGTTCCCATGCTTGTTCCTCGGGTCTTGCTATTAAAAATAAGAAGATCAGGTTAAGTGATCAAAGACCCTTGGTTTCTGGGGCTTAAGTGTTGCTCTATTTCATCAAAGGCCAGCAGTCTTTTTAACCTCCACTACCTCAAGGTAATATTAAACTAGCAGGTAATTGAGCTTTGCCTTTCCTGTAAATACTGTACGTGCCTGTTTCAATGGGAACCAAAATGAAAGAGGATATAATGACATGAAATGGCAGCTTCTTTTTCACATTCCTCCCACCTCCGTCAACAAAGGCACCTGTCTCTTTTATCTGCAAAAAAAACCAAAACAATACAAACAGACTTCAAAAGAATATCCGGCTGACACTTGGTTTTCCTCCAACCAAAGTGTTTATCAGACAGGCATATATCAGGCCAGTCTGGGGCATTGTGTTGCCAGTAACCCGCTTCCTCCAGCCCCTGGTTAATTGTCACGACATGTGTCCTTCCAAACCACAACTTGGGAGCTATTAGTATTAGCTTCCTGTTGATGACTAATGTATTCCCATGGTGCTGTGTGGCACTTGTTTCAACACAACAGCAGTTAAACACATTTGTTCCTTGTTTCTCAGCTGGTTAATAAACCAGATATAAATGAACAAATGAACTCTTTGATGCAAATTTTCTCATGTAACATAATCTCATGCACATTTTGAACTTTTGCTGAAGGCCAACAAAGTTTTCCATGGACAGTGAATGGGCATGCTGTCATACAGTACATGATACAAACACTGTCACTGTAACAGCTCTTACTGAGGCCACCCATATTGCATTTGTGATACTGCATGGTGCTTTTGATTAAATCATTTTCAAACTGACAAATGTTTACCAGATAAAGTTCAATGGAAAGATTTCAGGTGACAACCAGGTAATCAGATGTTCACGTGCTTCTCCAGCCCAAGCTGTTTGCTTCATGTCTGTGGGTTACTGTATCCATCTGCTAGATCTTGACCAGATGGAAAGGAAAATTTTGGTTTCTCTCTCTCTCTCTCTCTCTCTCTCTCTCTGTATCTCTCTCTCTCTCTCTCTGTATGTCTCTCACATTCTTCTGTGTGTATGTGAGAAAGGGTCCAACAATGTGCATTGAAGACAGTCTCCTAAACATAAGGCTAGCATATGTTGCCGTGCTGCACGTATAGACTGCTTTGTGTCCAACTCGAGCCTTGCTAGTGTGCACAGCAGCCACATCATACTGTAAGTCTTGTAACCCCAATCACTTTGTCTGCTCCAGGAACATTCAGTTTAATTTATTGTAGGCTGGTAGAAAGGTGCAGGGTAAATGACCCCATCCTAACCCCCATCTCTCTCACCAAGTGCACAAAGTTTGCAAGTGGTGAAGGCTGGGATACATTATGTAGAGCGACAAACTAAGATGCTACAGACGACACTGAAATATAAACAATAATCATATTAATTTTCTGCTCATAGTTTTTATCCAAGTCCCGGTAGTATGGAAGGCTAAAGTTACATAAGTTGGATTCTACTTCGATTCCTTCCGTCAGTGCTGGAGTGCCATTGGATGGGCTTGTTGGGGTCAGTATATTTGGGATCAAAGCTAAATTCAGTTTGATTCTGGCTACAAAAGCTGGTGGAAAATTAGGGCAGTGCATGTCACCATGACTCACTCTCTAATGCTTGGGGCAATGTTGCACTTGCATATTTGGTATGAAAGGAGGGTAAAAGGCAAAGCTAGACATCAACAAAAGTGCTTATCAGATCATCAAACAGTGTATGGTGTTTGCAGAATTCTAACTTCTCATTCAAGCTCATTATAACTCATAAGGTTCACTGAGAAAACACCTCATGTGCCTTTTGCTAGGTACATTTTCCCCACAAATACTACAACATGCTAATGTTATTAGCACAAGCTTATGAGATTTTACATTGCCTAAAGTAGCCTAGCGGCTAGTGGAGTTTTCCTCTACTCATATGAAGCCAGGAACAAAAGCAACATTTAAAGCCACTACAAGGAACTTTTAACTGGATATGCAAAAGTCTCTCGTTTCTGCTGATGTCTGTGCGTGACCTATAACAGCAAATGAGATCATCGGTGTGAAGATAAGCTATTTCTATATAGTGTATATCCATACCTTTAGGAAACTGTCTCCGGGTCCGACCCAGGTCGCTTCCAGGATGAAGCGATTTACGGCACTCAGACGGCACACTTCATCTTACCTAGCTGCTTACATTTATAGTGACTTATAAATAGTCGCTATTCCTCCTCCTCGACCCGACATCCGCGGGGAGTTAAAATAGCAGCAATCATCGGGTAAAAGTTCTGTGAAAGCACTGGACTCACCAACAGTCAGCCACGTTTCAGTCACACGGAGAAAATCCAATCCTCGGGAAGTCAAGAAATCCTTCAGGATAAACGTTTTATTCGCTAGCAGGTCCACAGCGTTAGCTGTCCGGGGAGCCACACACAGAGGCCGCAGGTTGCGCAGATTCACCCCGTGCCAGCGGGGACGAGGAGAGCAGGGGCCACGGGGCTGGAACACCTCATCCGGGCCGACGACAGGTACTAGCCAGGCGTTGACATGGTCCAGCGAGTGCCGAGAAATACAGAGGCGAGGCACCGCTCCATACTCAGTCCAAGAAGCCGTGGAAGTGCTTGCCAAACAGGCCTTCAGCCTTACCAGCCGACCGCTGCGTTTACCCCGGCGGCAGTGGCGCTTACGCCGGAGAGGTGGAGCTGGTGTGCGGCAGAGGTGAGCTGGGATCCCCGATAGGAGTGGGGGCAAAGTTTTCTCGTCTTGTTGTTTCATTCATCCCCAAAACAAACACATGCGCGAGCCAGGTAAGCATCTTTATGACAATACGCGCTAGAGCTCATGGGAAATGTAGGCTTCATTCCGGCAAAACACTACTGCTTTTGTCCACAGGGTCGCCAAAATCAACTCAAAATGAAAGTTCCTTGTAGGGGCTTTAACAGAGGTAACATTACAAAGGTTGGCTCAATTGTGTAACTCACAAGGTTCACAGACAAAATAATAGTCATAAACTCAGTGTTGGGAGGATAACTTCTAAAATGTATCCCACTAAAGATTACTGAATACATGCCCTTAAATTTAATTTGTAACATATTCCATTAGATTACGCAAATTAGGTTACATATTCTAAAAATTTTGGATTACCTTTGAAATACTTCAGAATCATTTTGCTAAGCTGAACTGTCTGGGTTTTATATTTTCATGCCAAAAACACACACCAGTGTCCTTGCTGTGCACCTCTGCTGCCATTACCATGCAGCAGATGCACTTTTTTTTTTTTAGTCTGTTAATAGGAAATGCGCCTCTATGAATTTGACATCCTGTCCTCTCAGCAGGCAAACCTTGCTCTCTGTCCACAGCGAATCTGTTAAATATGCACGTCTGTTACGTCTGTTGCACGTCAGCTGTGTGCTCAATTAGAGATGTAACCACTTAAAAGATAGGCAAGTACTTTCTATCTTTCTACATTTGTACTGTTAAACATGTAACACACATTTGATATTGTGAAATTACTGGAAATGACATACGATAAAGCCAACAGCAAATAGTTTGTTATTGGTCATGGTCATTTACCAGAAACTTTCCACTTCCTTCTCCCTCCAGCCAGCTGTCATCTTATTTAGGTTTTTGTAGTGAAATGAAGTGTTGTGGAGATAACTCCTCATGTTAACATCATGAATCAACTCTCCTATTGCGGAGCTTTCAAAGCAAGAAACAGGAGTAAACAGTAACAGGGCAGTGTTAGAGCAAATAAAACATACTAAATGACGCAATCCCCTTAAACCTAAACTATTTTAAAGGTAGGAACCAGTGCTTAATTTGAGCTGGAACGTACTGGAACGCGTACCAGGATCTTTTCAGAAAAGGCCCTGGTACGTTCTGGAACTAATTTGCATGGGTCTAGAACTTTTCGCATCTAAAAACTACATACAGTATTGGCTGATGTGACTAGTGTTGCAGGGTATACTGGTAATGGTAGACCGCGGTACTAAAACTCCACAGTAGCCTACATATGATAGCTCAAAGTCCAATCGCAAGACGGTGAGTGTCCATGCGCCGTCCCGGCGCACGCTGGTCAATAACGGCACGTGCCGGCCACCTGGCACTCAATATGCTGCTGTAGTGGTTTGTTTTCCAGGCATGTGAGTATCTTTGAGCAGTGAAAGTTATTATTTATTTATTTTTACTTGTCGGCAGTGATTTGTTTTCCACAGAGCTCTAAGTGCGAGCATTTTACTTGCATTTGCGACTAAAAATAGTTTTGTGCGGGCAAATTAAATCATTCAGCACACTGTGTGAGTACAGATTTCAACCAGCAGCAGAAAGGAAAATCAAATCCTGCCGGTTGTGGGTTGAACGGGGGTCACAGACTGGATACAGCGGTCAAATACGGCGGAGGCTCATAGTGCTCCGCGCCGCAACATAACAGCTTACCGGCGAGTCCGACTCCAGGTCCAGTAATTTCCTCTTCTTGGTGTCATGACTGCCCAGTGGTACCTGGACAACTGAGCCATGGCGGCACACAGGTATGTGACGTGTCAGAGGAGAAACGAGCCGTTCACATTTCTCTCTGTGGCAGGTAACGGTCCACAAACCTCACCGCACTTTAGGGACTGTTCTTTACTTATGAAGGGACTGTTCTTTACTTGTCAGGGGAGGAGGGTGGCTGGTTGATTCTTATTTTATTTATTTATTTTATTTTGATCCCCCCTATGTTAATCACTTATTGATGCTGTTTTTGAAGTATGAATAAGTCAGTAAGTAATTTATTCCATTGAAATATCATTGATGTATTATAGAAAAGTGATTTATCTTTTTATAAATGACAAAAGGCAAATCTGCCTCATTTCTGCTGTGGTATCATGATACTACTCAGAACCGTGATACTTTCACTGGTATCGTACAGTGGGTCCCAATTTTGGTACTGTGACAACACTAGATGTCACAACCATTCCATTTGGAGTTGCGCAGTGAGGCGGCTCGGGTGCCGCTTAAAAAAGTGTTCCCTCACTTTTGGGAGTGGGGGATCACTGCTCTCTCAGAGCCCCAAAGTGTTCCCCTACTTCTAATTTTACAAATTAAGCACTGATAGTAACTGTATTCAGAATTCCACCAATTTAAACTGTAACTGTAACAGAGTAGTTACTCATATTTCGTATTTTGAATACATGACTAAGTTACTTATTCCATTACTCCCCAAACATGCTTATACTAGACATGTTTTCCCCACCTATGCCTATGGCATTTTACATTGCATAAGTTAGTCTAATGGCTAGTGGACCCTCTACTCAAGAGCCAGGATAAATCATACACAAGATCTGAAATGCTATTTTGTTGAGGGGTTATGGATTTCACAATTTATTTTTTCCTATCTGTGAAATAAAAGTAAATAAAAGCTTTGTTTTCTGGGAGGACAATGGTATATGGCTTAAAAAAATTAACAGGAGGTCTGCATCTGCACGACGTGTAGTTACATTTCTTAGGAGGTGCACATCAGACTATATTGTAGGTACATGTCAATGCAGAGCCTATGCCATAGGTTTGGTGTACAAATCCTGCATAAGATATTGAACTCCCACAAGCTGCAGTAGCACTGCCATTGACTGCACAAAAATCTCTAGACAAGGGCAAGCACACAAATTGTTTTCCTATGAAAACATATTGCATATCAATAATGACAACAATTAGGTGATAGATTTAGCATTTGACCAAACTCCATAAATCATATAAAATATCTGAACTAGGCTCCATATGCCTCCTCTGCACTAATGATCTGCACCTTATTTCTGTCTGAGCATTTAAACACCTTAATATAAAACATACCTGTCCCTGTCTTTCAGCTGTGTCACCGTCGCTGGCCTCCTCTACACTGTCTCTGTCTACTTCTCAATGTCTACTGCCAGCTGGCTGGGAAGTCAAGTCGTGCTCTGTGTGGTTTGGTAAATATTCCATACAGCTCTTTGGCCACACTTCCCTTAAAGTATATCTGGTGACTTCACAGCACTAATCAGATATCCTTTGAAGCTTTACTCATCTCACTTTGTAGCCGACAACAAATTGCATGCACTTTTATTACTTGCTAGACATTATGTATTTTTCCCCTAATCCTTTCAAGTTTGTCCTCAGCAGCACTGTATGTGCTATGATCTGTCTCTTGCTCCCTCCCTATCCCTCATCCCTCTCTCTTTCTATCTAATCCCAGACGAAAGGGAGTTGGACACTCATTCCAAAAGTTGGATTTGTAAATAGCTTGAACCACATCTAAGGGAGAGACGGAATTAGCAAGAAAACACCAACTCAGAGGCGAGAAAGGAAGAGAGAAAAGTATCATATTGTTCAATATTCAGGCCCAGAAATCCTCTAATGCAAGTCCCAAGAGGTTACTGAAGACAGAAAAGTACATTTTCAACAGGGGTTAGTCCGAAGGAAACCTTGGAGCTGTGCACAGTTTCTATCCTCACTTAAGAAGTGTTGTTTATTCTCTGGTACCCTGAAAAATTATCAAAGGTAATTTGACTGCTTTTAGTCCCATGGGGAGATTAATAACTGACATGAACAATAATGACCAAAAATGAGGAAGCATTCTTTCGATGTGGAAAGAACTCTAACCACAAAGTGGCCCATAGTGACCATCTCAGCACTTTCAGGTTTAAAACTGTCTCTTTCATGTGGGTGATGTGTCCTGCCTGCTTCTCCAGGAGACGCCAGCAAGGCACCATGGTCCGATTAGGGAGCTGCTGGCAAACAATACTAGGGCCCAGTGCCATCTCCAGCTGCTTCCTCTCCACAAAGGCCCTCACTGAAGTGGATTGTACTTATTTATTCCTCTTTTATAAGGCTGACATGAAAGACAGAGCTGTTTATGTGTGTTTATTATGACTTGGGTTTGCAATGGGAACTTTAAGGAAGACTCCCTCACAGAATCAAAGTGCTGGTGTGTGTTTGATGCCAAACCCAAGTAGTTTTGAATGCTAGGATCGGCTGGTTACTCTGGGTTCATTGATTTTGCTGACATTTAGGCATGATGTAGCATGACCTCAGCTTCTCCTCAGTAGCATACAGTTAGCTCCATCTCCTCTTCTCAGCAGATTTGGGAAATAACTAATGCTAAAGGCAAGGTGGCACACGGAGCCATCTGAACCTGAAAGTAACGATGTTTCTGTCGTTGTTGCACCAAGTTCCTCTGCACTCACTCTGAAAACTTGGCCATATCCCATGTGCAGCCCTGTGGGGAATGGCAAAGCCTCACGTCTGCAGCCGATTAGGGAGAGAGATTAAGGCCTGCCAGGAGAGACCGGGCCATGGTGGAGGTGTGGGTACTGGTTGAGATGGAATGAATAAAAGACGAGTTCAAACCAAATCAGGCCTGCTGGGCTTATCCACCATCAACTGCAGAGCGGTTGGAGCTTCCTGATAAAGATGCAAGGAATCACGTTGAGAAAAAAAAAAAGGAGGGGGGATAAAACGTTGAACCATTAAGTTTACATAGGTTTCAACCCCCACTACCAACTGCTCACATGCTATCCAAAATCTGCACGCCTTTTTCTTCTTTTACCTTCATCTCATCTCTCACTCGATGTGATGGCCACTTTGATTCCAGAATCATGCTGGTGCTTTAAGCTCTCAACCAACTGAGGGAGAGTTTTCTGTCCTTATTGTAATTTACAGTATGATATTTCTCTGCATATATTCATTCCCTGATGAGAGAAAACTGTCTAATCCATTTATTCATTAGTCACACTACTGACAGTTTCTTTTGGTTTCAATAACATCTTCATCTGGAACCCTTTTCATCTTGGTTTTATAAAGAAAATGTTCTTAAAAATGTATGTTTTATTATGCAAAACCTTCAGTATATTTTACTAACGTTACTGGATAGCTGTTATCACACAAGCTTGTAGGGTAGGGTATCTTTTGAGGTAATACCTTTTTTACACAATTCAAGATGGACAAGGTACACACAAACATGCTTAGGAATCATTTATGTTCAACATTAGATACATATACAGACATGGAGGGAGCCCTCTGTCAGTACTCTGCATTCATTTTGTCTGTAATTGTAAACGTTTTCTGAAAGCTTACAGATATGAACAAAACAAAGCAGTACCAGCGCAGATGGAGGCAGTGCAGCTTAGTTCAACTCAATGAAGACATTTAAAAAATGGTGGAATGGAATGAATAATATTGTGAAATTAGTTATCCGTCCACATGTCACAGTGTATAGCCTGTCCTCACAGACCAACGCTGTCTACACTGCTGCCTCCCTTAAAAGGTACATGCGACCTCCTTCACCATCACCTTGTTATTGTGTGAAACTGTTGACTCCGCCCTCTAGCGCCATCCATTGGATGTAACTATGCCATCATTAAGGACACATGGAGGTATGAGGACAGTGACATTAACATTTGAAACGGATGTATCTATTTTGTACGTAAAGAGAGTATAATATGGCTGTTGAACTAAATCAGAGGATTGACACATGCAAAAAAAAAAATTACTAAAGATTTACATTTTACTGAAATCATGTTATATGATTTCATGTAACAAATAAACTGATTGATGTACTACCTACCCTGACCTTACTCATTAACTTACCATCTCTTTGTGAAGCAGTGCTAATAAGTGAAACCTGCTGTAAGTTCAAGGGATAATTCATTGTTTTTTTGTTTTTTTCAAGTGGGGCTGTATGGGGTACTTATCTAGAGTCAGTGTATTACAAACAGTAGATGTCAGCCAGTACACTGTCAGTTTGGAGAAGCAGGCTGGAGTCTGACAAAGAAGCTAAGCACAGTACTGCTGTGTGGGGGTCGGCAACAAAATGTATTTTTGCCACTGAAAAAAAAAGAAAAAATTCAGTATTAGTTCAAGTGTACGCTATATTTACAATATTTCCACTGCTTTACCCTAATGTCAGACAGTGATCTCCAACTGGAAAATGAAACCGTTATTCCATCACTCTTTTCAAAGCTAGCCTCCATTGAGAAAAACAGTGATTTAACATTGCTGAACACAGGAGCTGCTGATTTACCGCTGCCTCAATCATTTTTTTTTTTTTTTTTTTTTGTGCTCTCGTGTTACTTTGGCATTTAGGTCGCATTCACCAAAGTCACACACAAACTAACTAGCTGATGGAAGGAACAGTAGACCAGCAGCTCCCATGGTCAATGAAATTACTGTGTATGTCAGTGGAGTCTGGTGTCTTTGACTAGAGCATAGATGGGGAAGTGAAGCCATTGATGGCATTCCCATCAGAACGGGCTGTCTGACAGTAAGGTAAAGTAGTGAACATATTCTCAATATAGCATACATCTAAACAGATATTGAACTTTTAAGGTGGTTGTTGCTGACCGCTATCCACAGCAGCCCATTGCTTTGCTTCTGCATGGCACTCCAGCCTGCTTCTTCAAACTGGGGGCGTGCCGATTGACTCTGGATAAGTACCCTACACAACCCCACTTAAAAAAATCCAAACTATCCCTTTAAGCTGGATCAAACCTACACATTCTTGGCCCTTTCATTGCACATGCTTACCTCTAATGTTATTACCTCATGCAACAAACCGATGATACCCATGACAACATATCAAAGGTTGTGTGGTGGCCAATTGAGATGTGCCAATCAAACAACCATTCATCCATGTTTATCTGTGGTTTGACCCATAGCAGGCCTGATAAAGTTATTTTTACTGTACTGCTGAATTGGATGCTTCTGGATTTGTTCTTTTTCTTTGTTTCACTCTGAAAATACCTAGGCTTGTACTTAAAGGCACTGGCAATATGATGACAGATACATTTTATATTATGTGGATGTTTTACAAGATTTCAGAGGGTGTGTATACCTTGGTAATGTTTTTTAATTAATACTGGAATGAAATACACCTGTTTTAAGCTGTGATTATGTGGTTGAAAATATCCCAAAGTCTCTAATATCTTCCAGTAATTCCAATTCTCCTCTGCACTTCCAATCAGTCTCATTTTGAATCAGCTCTACCATCTAGTGGTTACATCTCAAACATATTAGCTTTCCTTAAAATGTACCCACCTAATCCACAATGCAAGAGTCTTCAAACACAGAACATAAAATAGTACTGGTAAAATAGTCATGGTAGTTGCTTCTGTGGTAACACAAATATCTCCAAGCCAATCATTTGAAGTTCATCCATACTGTGCTAATGATGTTAATAAGGCTAATGACAAAGACGATCCTCTGTTCCCCTTTCATGTCAGCCACGAAACAAGAACAACATCTCCCTTCCTTAGGACAGTATTGAATGGATTTTGGCTTCAGAGGGTAGCTCAATTCACTTTGAAAATCTTGGCTTTTTTATCATGACAGAGGAGGCGACTGGAGCAAGTGAGAGAAAGCGGGAAAAGGATTGTTTGGAGTCAGAAACACATTTCAAAGGCTTCCCCAAAAACAGCCTGCGAAATCTGAGATGAAACTAGCTAATAAAGCGCCACACGGCAATAAATAATGCAACAAGAGGAAACAACATGAAAGATCTTTTCATCTCCATATAGAGAGGGAAAGGGAAAAGAAGCAATGAGAATGTGTATGCTCAGTTCTGTAGTCAATACAATAGTTTGTTGGACTTTCCTTTGAAACTTTGGAACATTCGGTCAAGAGGGGAAATGTATTTCTGGTTTACAGTCTTGATGGTTTGCTCATTTAATGTCACAAAAATGAGAAAGTAAACAACATGCTTTCATATGCTGGGGACATGAGAAACATCGTGACCTCTGAGAATTTCCCTCTCTTCTCTATGTAATATGGCAAAAACTGGTCTTCATGCACTTTCTCTTCTGGTCATTTTTTTTATTGTAAGTTGTAAGATAAAGGTTGAATTTGTTTTGCTTCCCTACCCCCTTTTTTTCATCAATTAGTGTGTGTAGAATACTACTGTTTCCTTAGAACTAGAACTAGAATATGCTTCTACCCCTACTGCAGCCCTTCTCCCTGCTTTAGCTGAAAAAAATAGAGCCAATTCTAATGACTCAGTACAATCAACAGGCCAAAAAATCCCCTTGCACCCACCCGAAATAGTTCTGTCCACCAGCTGACAGCCAAGGACAGAGATCAAACCAACCACAGACAGGGGGGTCAAATCAAGAGCAACAAAAGGGTTTCCTCTCCCTAATCTCTGTTAAATTAGAGTAGACGTGCGTAGTGGTCTGGGCTTCCTGGACAGGATAAAGGGGCTTGAGTAGTGACTGGAAGTGGACTGTGTTATGATATTATTAATAAAGGCAGCATTGAGGGAGGACAAGTGTTACAGCTGTCTGTGATTCTAGAGTAGTGTTTGCGTGCATGTGTTAGCATATGAAAGTGAGAGAGAGAAAGAGAGAGAGAGAGAGAGAGAGAGAGAGAGAGAGAAAGAAAGAGAGAGAGAGGGAGGAGGTAGAGCGAGAGAGAGAGAGAGACAGAGAGAGGGAGGGAGGAGGTAGAGAGTGTGAGAGAGAGAGAGAGAGAGAGAGAGCGAGAGGAGGCAGTTGTACAGTTGTGTGACACTGACATCTTGTGGCCAGATCTGTGAATTGCACTACCTCAGGTTGGACCATAAAAGGCAGTTAACTCTTTTTACATTTCTATTTTCCTAAGCGCACTGCTGTAATCAGACAATTAATGAACACCACAATAAACATAATTCACCACACAACCATGAACCGAAACATTCACAAATACATGTCAATAGATAATCCTCTAACTGCTGGGTCTTCAACATGGGGTCCGCAACCCCTGGGGCAGGCATATCCAAAGCCCATCCTGGGGGCCAACTGTGGCCCATGGACTGATCTAAAATGCCCCCTGGCTTGTTGTTCAAAATATATTGAATATATCAATAATGTGTGGTGGGCCACACATCACTGGTTAATCAACAAGTTCACTTAAAGTGCATTTTTTCTACTCACCTCACCATGGCAGGACTATCATACAGTTTGTAGACATGCACCAAGAGGAACTATGCAGGCGGAGCTTGCGCACTTTCATAAACAGACTGTAAACAGGCAAATGAACAATTAGCCAACAACAGATATTTCCTGCTAGGTAGCAGAGATGGCCACAACAAAAAAAAAGTGTAGAGTCAACTGCAAGGGCTACCACTCTCAGGAGCACTGGAAAGTTGAATACTTTGCCACTGAATGATGAAACAGTTGCATTTGTCTCATTTATACAGGATTTTTTTAATGACCCGTATGATGCGAGAAGTTGCTGGCACTCCAGGTATTTTCACATTATCTAATCTGGCCCCCATTCAAAAATGTTTGGTCACCCCTGCCTTAGGGGGTCCTTAGAGTTACTGCATGGGAGCCACCAAATTATGGTTTGATTTATTTAAAAAATAAATAAATTAGGTCTAAAAAATACACATAAATATGAATCTAACATGTTATTAGCAAAGATAAATCACCCTGATCATAAGCCCTTTTTAAATGGGAATTGTGTAAATTTGCAGGAAAGCCCAATCAGTCTTCTTTCAGCATTGGCAGTATAAAAACAAAATCGGGGAGTGCAGCAAAATGCCGCCTGCCTACTTATACAGAATGCGCCTTTTTCGGGGCAATGGGGGGCGTGAGCAAGTAATAAAACGTGTGGCTCGGCGTGTGACGTAAACAGTGACGTACTCCGAGGGAAGCCGCGGCTAGTCAGTCCTTTGGCGATTCTCTCATAAGTTGGCCCGTCCCTCACCGTCCCTGTCATTTGACGGTTAATGGACTCTTCGTTTGTGAGGACAAGGAGGGCGCGCAATTCCTTGTCTCCTCAGTTTCTCATCTCTACAGTGTCTGTCAGGTTTGCGTTTCCCTCTTGCTACTAGCTGCTTGCTAATTCCTGCTATCAGCTGTTTCCTGTTTATTCACAGCCAGTGGCTTGCACGTGCGGCATCATCAACAGCTCCTCCCACAAGTCATCAAGAGCCCCTCCCATGGCGGAAGGGTGCCATGTTCTTTTTGAACCAAAAAGGTTCCGCCAATATGACTATCCTACCAGGTGGAAAATTGGGCACCTTGGATCAAGTCGCCAATCCGGCACTGTGTGTCTAAACACTCGCAGCTTGCTGGCAAAACGGCCCAACATTCGCCGAAAATCTGGCAGTATAAAAGGGGCTATAGAAAAACCCAATTAATTTACAGTACACAACAAGAAAGATAGGCTAACTGTTACCCATGAGTCCTTGTGCAATCATGTTAGCTAGCCAAGGGCGTAGGAACCGGGGGGGATGGGGGGACGTGTCCCCTCCAATATTGGAGACAGGCGCATTTGTCCCACCCAAAAATTATACCGCGGAGGAGAAAAATATTTGATTTTGAAATCTTTAACTCACTTGCTTTTATTTTGAAAGCGCAACACAGAGTCATGTCACTGGCCCGCTGAGTGTTTGGGAGGCAGGAGTCGGGACACAGCTGCCTGCAGGCGACAGAGGTTAAAGATGAAACGACAGCAGCAGCTCAGTTTAAGCGCTTTCTTTCTTATGGGAAAGAAAAGAAAGAAAGGAAATGTGAGTTGGTAATAATTTTGTCCAGGAGGATAATCATTTTTTCTGTCTCAACCTGTTGATGTTAAGCTGACGTTGTGATTCAACATCTAACTTGTACACTCTTGCTAGGTAAACTTTAACGTTGTTACTATTAACGTTACTAGCTAATGTTGGCTGGCGAAAATATGATGGACTTTCCAATTATGGAAAAAAGCGATTTGACACTAAATATTTAAGGTGTTCGTGTCTGTTGTTACAATAGAATAATATAAATAATATAAATTTGAAGTTAACTTTGTTGGTAAAATGACACATTCTGAACCACTTCAGGGCTAAAATGAGCTTTTCTTTGTTTAAAAAAAAATTATGATGCTAAAGATTTAAAAAACCAGCCTTTTCACTACTTGGGGCATTTTGTTTTTGAAAGTTTTATAACACATAAAACATAACATAATTTGAACATAAGAAAGTAGAGATAAGTAGCTAACTAGTGTGAAATGACATGACGTAGTATTGAAATGGAACCAGAAAGGAGACCAGGTGAGGACTGATGTCAAGTTGCTGCCTGTGCAATGCCAGTTTCCTCTGAATCCCCCTTTAAATTTATGTTCAAGCAGCTTTTCAGTTCTGTGATGTCAGTAGAAGGGACCTATCTCTCTGACTTCTGAGTATATGTGAAAATACAGAAACACACACCATACAGTTACTGCTGATAGATTCATTGATGCCTCCTGCACTCAGCTGCACTAGAACACCGAGAGAGTAACATATATATGATATTTTACAAGATTTCACAAAAAAGGGGAACAATGGGATTGCTTGCTTGTAGTAAGTGCAGTCTCGTCGTCGCATTTTGTGACATTGTGACTTTTTTCCTTTTAGGGTGTTCAGAGCAGGGACAGACAGCTGAGAGACACTGAAATCAGAGGACAGAGGACAGAGCCATATTAGCCACACCCAAAATTCAAAGACACTCAAGTTCTGTCTAACAGACATCTCTCTTTCCAAGAGGTGGTACAAGGACTTTCCCTGGCTACATTATGATGCAGTGCAGAAGGGGGTTTTGTGTTTTTATTGCAAGAGAATTTACCAGGACAAACTCACACCATTTGCTGTAAAATCAGAGCCCACCTTTATCACTTCTGGATTTCAAAATTGGAAAAAAGCTATCGAAAAATTTAAAGCACATTAAAATAGTCATACACACCATCATGCTGTCTCTGTGACTGCACAAGAAGCAGACAACAGGCACTGTCTGGGGAAAATTATGAGTTCAATCAAATATTTGGCACGACAGGGACAGGCCTTGAGAGGACATGAGGATGAAAACAGTAATTTGTATCAACTCTTGAAAGACAAGGCAGAGGATGATGTCCTTTTAGCCAAATTGGTTGCAGAGGTCCCAGAAAGAGTACATCAGTCCACAGATCCAGAATGAAATTCTGTCTATAATGAGCAACAATATTGTTAGTGGAATAGCTGATACAATCAGACATCTATCAGTTCTTCAGTATACAGTTATTATGGATGGAACACAAGACATTTCTGGGCAAAGACAAGAAAGCATTTGCCTGCGTTATAGTGACCTGAAGCCCCATGAAGAGTTCATTGGTTTGTATTCTGTTTCTGAAACAACAGGAAAAAGCCTTGCTGGAGTAGTTAAAGATATGCTGCTGAGATTAAACTTACCAAGGCATGGTTTACGAGGTCAAACTTATGACGGGCCAGCTAACATGACAAGCATGCTGATGCACAGGCACTGATAAAACAAGAGCAGCCACTAGCACTTTACGTTCATGGTGGAGCCCACTGTACTAATTTAATGGCACAGAAAGCATGCTTAGCCTCTGTTCTGATCAGAGACTCATTGGATTGGGTCAACCAGCTTGGAGTCCTTTTGTCTCATTCAGGGAAGTTTAAGGCGATCCATGCAGCTATAGCACATGCAGAGAATCCATCATGCACTGCAATAAAACCCCTCTGTCGCACAAAATGGACAGTATGTGGCAAAACCATCACAGCTGTTTTGTCACAGTATGGGTCAGCGCTGGCTAGCTTGCAGGAGATGGCTTGTGGTGCCTCAAATACTGCATCCCAGTGATATCAAAGGTTATTGAGAAATGGGTTGTGAAACAATTAATTGATCATTTGAATATGTGCAGTTCTCTTCTGCATCCAATGCAGTTTGGTTTTTGGGCTCACCATTCAACAGAATCAGCCATCAGTGTCTTCTTAGAAAAGGTTAAAAACTGTCTTGATAAAAGTGCCTGTGTAGGAGCCGTCTTTCCGGATTTGAAAAAGGCTTTCGACACAGTAGATCATCAGAGTGAAGGCCTTTTACTTTTCTTAACTTGCTACATTATGGATGAAATGAAACCATATCTGTCTGAACGAAAGCAATATGTTTCTGTTGATGAGATCAAATCATCTGATCTTGAGTGTACAGTGGGAGTTCCACAGTGATCCCATACTTTTTTCTTTATGTATTAATGATTTGCCAAATGTCTGTAAGACTGTGGATATTGTGATGTACGCAGATGATGCAGTGATCCTGACTAAAGCTAAAAGTCCACAAGAGGCCTCTAACATTCTGACTTCAGCACTGATCCCTATACAGAAATGGCTCACCAACTCATGTCTGATGTTAAACACCAAAAAGACTGTCTGTGTGATGTTTTCGGAAAAAAAAAATTGACATCAGCCATTCTGGTATTTTCTTAAAGGGTGAAGAGCTTGAACTCGTAAATGAATTCAAATATCTAGGTGTCATTCTAGACCCAACTCTGTCTTTCAAAAATCATGCGAAGAAAATCATAAGAACAGTCAAATTCAACTTGAGGAATTTTAAACAAATAAGATCATCACTAACTGAAGAAGCAGCGAGAATGTTCATGCACTCTATGATCTTCTCACATATTGAGTACTGCTTCACAAACTGGTCACTCACAAGCAAAACAGTACTCAAACCTATTGAATCTCTTCATAAAAAAACTTTGAAGATCTTTGATAAAAAACCCTTATCATCACTGCAACATCCTAGTGCGCCACAATCTCCTGAGCTTCAACAATTTTACTACCGTCAAACTTGCATGTTCCTTATATAAGATCTTGAATGGACTTGCACCTCCACCTCTGAGTCAGTTTTTTAAACATAAATCAATCAGTAATGCCTCCACTAGAGCAAGCTCAAGAGGAGACTGTGAAATCCCGTTCAGACGCACTTCATTCTCTCAAACTGTTTTATCTGTCAGAGGCAGTAAAATCTGGAATAGCCTGCCAATCTCCATAAGAGACTGCTCCAGCTTTTCCATCTTTAATAAGCATTTAAAAGACTGGCTCAAGCACAACCAGACCTGTAACCATTGTTGCACCTTTGTAATTATGTGCATTAACATGGGCAAACTAGCACTTTAGTACGAATACTACACCGCTTTAAAATTATACTCCCTCTTTCCATTCCATCTCCAGCATCTTCATCATCCTCTTAGAATTAATGTACTGGTCTCTGCATTGTTGCAACCCCATTTTTCATATTCACCCCCAACAGATTTCTTCCTAGTCTAATTTTATTTAACTGAAATCGTGGTAACTCAACTTTTTATATCAATAACTGAGCACTGCAGCACTTTACAACATTACTCATACCCATACTCCCAAAAATTATGACTATAATCATGAACAGGTTTTGCATAGCTTTGCCTCACTTTTTACCACACATTAAAATCATGTTGCACTGTATTATACAGCACTAAATGTATTGGTCACACTTGTATTTTCTGTTTTGCACTAGAACGATTGTCCTTGTTTTGTATTACTGTCTGTTTTGATGTCATTCTGTAGTGTTATATGGTTGTCCTTGATTACCTGTTTTTGTCTGATGGATTTTAATGACTTTGAGGTTTTTTAACACCATGCCAGAGGACTACAGTTGTGAATTAGCCATTGGTTAAAACTGAAACATTTACAGAAATGTCCATAGCCTAATGTGCACTGTCCTCCTTCTAAATAAATAAATAAATCCACTGCTAACGGCCTGCTAGGGCAGTTTAGGAAAGGCAAAACAGTTTTGGGTCTCATCCTTGCCTCACCAGTGATTTGTGAGCTAGAATGCCTGAACATCTCTTTTTAGAAGAGAACTGAAAGCATTGCTGGCATGAGGGCTGCTGTTGAAGTTGTTAGGACCTCACTCAAGGCCAAAAGAGATGAGGCAAGTTTCAAAACTCTGTTTGAAGAGGCGACGGCTGTGGTTCAGTCTTTAGGCCCATTACCATTCCACAGACCAGACCACCCCAAAACGCTTCATTGAAGGAGCTGAGGCACATCAGCCTAAAAGTGCCAAGGACCACTACAGAGGTGAATTCTTTAAAGTCCTGGATGTTGTAGATGCACTGCTCAGTGAGCTATTTAACCAGGATGACTTGCTGACTTTGCAAAAGTTGGAAGCGACACTTCTGAGTGGAGAGATTGGTGCTGCAGTCATTGAGAAATACCCAGAGTTGAACAGAGAGTCACTTTCAGTGCAGCTTTCTATGTTTTGCCTGAACTACTCATTTAGCAACAGTGCAGGGGCTGCAGGGATCATTCGTGGATTGCCTGTAGAGGTACGTAGACTATTTGGGCAAGTGGAAACCCTTGTCCAGTTGCTTTTGGTAGTCCTTGTTTCATCGTCATACTGAATGCATGACTACAACTACACAGGAATTGATATTTACCAGTTCATTACATCCATTCTAATGTCTTTTCCTTGATTTGAGCTTTGGTAGGGACCATGCGAGAGCGCACAGGGCGCGAGCTGAAAAAAAATTCGGCACTAATTTGCATGCATACTGTTTTGAGCTACAGATCAGATGATCTTGATGACTGTTTCTTTAATCAGCTTTCTGAACTGATGCATTTGGCCTACAGATGATATAGTCAGACTCAGATATGAGTCAGACTCTAATCTCACCTGTAACCCTGATGCATCTCCAGACTCCTGCCTCTCCTGATCTTTCCTTTCTGCTGCTTTGGCAAAAAAAACTATCATAAAAGGGAAATTGATTGACAATATCAAACTACTTGCAGACAGAAACACTCTTTTCTGTGGAGCCTACATCCTATTCTGTGTAGCCTATGTATTATGAACATAATTACGTTGGACTAGTTATTCCGCAGTCACAGACATCAATTGAATTGCATAAACAAACCAGACGTCTACCAGACGCAATTCAGTGGGCGAGTGAACCTAGTCATTGCTTAAACCTTACCTAGGAGTTTGCAACAGTTATTTCTAAAGTTAAATACCAAAAGTGATTTATTACTAGCTAAAGGCAACTGTTATGACACCATGACAACACCTTATCTCTGCCTCAGCAAACGTTACGGGACCTATTAGCTAATAGCTAGCTACAGTAGCTAGTGCTAGCTCTCTGACTAGCTGTACCACCGGCTAGCAACGTTACAGTTTACATAGGCATTTAGGACGCAAACTAAACTATTAGCATTGATACAACTCTGTACAACAGTCGTTCAACATTTTATTCCCTATTTTCAATAACTTAAATCTTACTTGCTGCCTAATCAAAATCCTCGCTGTTGCCGGTCGATTGTGCTTTGACTCTGAGCTGCGGGGCTCTCATCTCATAACACTGACAGCCTGTCAGCGTCAGGTACGCTGGTCGAGTATAGGAGAAGTAGGCTGTTGATTGGATAGCTTGCTGAACGCAGCTGTCAACCAGGCCAGATAAGGTTTCGCAAGTCGTGAATGAATGGTAATTCTAAAATGGTGATTTTGCGAAGAAGGCTACAGTTTTCACTCAGCATTATTTTTGGTTTGGTATGTCCATAGCGTCCATACCTAAAACTACGCCTATGCTTTCAGCCCACTGATTGTTGGCCTGAAATAGGCTACATTAAAGACCCCTGTCCTATCTAATTGTAATGTTATCATTCTGTTCTGTAATGTCAAATCACTATGCACATTCTTGATACATTCATTGACTACCACAGATTGTCATCTAATCATGACTTGTAGGGATGCACGATAATATCAACACGTCATTGGTAATGGCCGATATTCATTTTAAAATTAACTCTTAGAATTGGCCAACATGCATTTTCCTATTTTGTACAATGAATGAATATAACATAGGCCTACATTAAAAAGTATTCTATTTCATGTCTCCATCTGCTGGTGGGTCATCATGATAAGAGTATGCATGCATAATATGATGCTAATTCCACTACAAAAGAGACTTGATGATCGCTAAAATTAGGTGGGGAAACAAGTGGATATATCAATATTTGTATCAGTTATCTATTATATTGGATATCAGTAAAATTTCCAATATTGTCCATCCCTAATTACTTATATATTCTGACAAGATAGATTAACTGTATTTTGATAGTGATTGAGATTTCATCTAAATCACCTTTTTTATACAACTTCCTGCAACCGACGAAAGCAGAGACACATATGTTACCATGGAGATTTATTCTGTAGCCAGGCTTAGTTTATCCTGGTGCCTTATCTGTCCAGTCAGCTGTCACTGCAATCGGAAATCAATGTGTTTTACAGTTATTCCATGTTCTTATGTACGTATTTGCCCCATTTTTAAACAAACAAAATACATTTAGCCTACAATAATGAAAAAAAACATTAAACATTTAAAACATTATTTTTGTCATAATTATTCGTGTGATAAGCACTGGCAGGTGTCTTCAATGAAGTCAGTGATGAGGGCAATATATAAAGTCCCATGCACATGTTTGTGTTTCTTCCTTTACAATGGCGTGTCCATTCTTGAATGATGTTTTGGATGAAGAGGCACTAATTCTGCAAAGGGCATTCCGACGGGAGAGAGTGCTTCGGGACAGGTCAGACCCATTGCTTTTTGATGACAACCACCTGTACGAGCACTAGCTATGTTGAGCCACATGTTGAGCAACATGTTGGGCCTACAGTGCACACAGCACACAATACATGACAGCTCCCCTTTTTTTTTGCACAGAGACAAAGGAACCAGCCAACACATCTAATTTGGAATAAAGGTTTTCAGTATGCCAGTTAGTGGTTATGTGATGAAACAGAAACTTATGTCATCCCGTGAATAACATCCAAACATAAATAACAAACTGACATACAGTAAGCCACGATACAATATTATCACGATATGTATTTCACAATAAAACCTTATAGCAAATGAAAATGTTTTGCGATATAATGAGTATTGTGATAAGATAAATAAGGATATATTCCGATTTTTTTTACGTTATGTCCCCAAAGTCAACATGTCAACATCTTTTATATTTAAGATAAAGTTTTAGAGTTTCTCTCTTTAGTCATTTTTCTTTTCTTTTTTTTTTCTTTTTAATTTTTTTTTTGAATTGTATTTGCATTATAATAATTTATATAATAAGAACCTTAATACCCACCATCACCCACCCCTAGCTATAATATATTTGAGCATACAGTAGTGCAGTGATACTCAACTTATTAACAATCTGGCCTGCAAATTGTTTTGTACTTTGAATGTAGGCTAAATAAGGTCCCAGAGTGCATAAAATAGCATCAAAGATGCCCAGGCTGGGGTGTCGGTGGCTTAGTGGTAGAGCAGGCGCCCCATATACAAGGCTGTTGCTGCAGCGGCCCGGGCCCAGGCTAAGCTCTCACTGTCCTTGTATATACTGATGAATAGCCTATTGTTAATGTTTGTTGATTAACTGGCCCCTAGCCTCCTGTCAATTTGCAAAAGAGGCCCCCAGGCAAAGCAAGCTGAGGATCCCTGCTGTAGTGAATAGCTCTAAATAGCAGTAAAATATTGACGCCGGTAGGAGGCGACACAGTTCAATAAACAGTGTTTCTATCTATCTATCTATCTATCTATCTATCTATCTATCTATCTAACATACCTGTACCACTTAATTGCATTTTTTGTGTGCGGTGCTGAAGCAAGGAAATGTATGAGTAGGATACTGTGTACATCAGCATTAGGTCTCGTGCGATAGCACGGATATACGGTTCTCGCGGTCTCACAGTCACGCACGCACGCGAGCACATGCATTACGATTCGAGTAGACACAAGCAGAGCGCGAGAGATGCAGGTGTGTAAACAACGGTGAGCTCGCGGTGTGTTTTCGTCTCCATTGTATGTTTTCTCTCTATGAAGCGAAGGACCTATCACCGTCGAATCACTGTTAAAACTTTGTGCGCGCGCGCGTGAGTGTAAGAGAGAGAGAGAGAGAGAGAGAGAGAGAGAGAGAGAGAGAGAGAGAGAGGATTACCGTCGCCTAAACCGTGTGCGCCTCACTCGTCTCCACCTCGCGCGCTCACCTGCACTGGGACTTTATTGAAAAGCACTTTTCTATAAGAGATCTCGCGCCGTGCTCCTCTTGCTGCCTAAACGCCAGGTGATATGGATTAAGCGACTTAGTGTCCGAGGAAGGTGCTGCGCTTTTTCGAAGTTGTTCCACCCCCAGGACGATGAGGACGGCTCGCGCTGCGCTCAGGGGGGATTAGAGTGGAGACACCCGCTACCCAGTAAGGTCTTTACACTTCATTATAATACAGCCAAGTAGACTGAACAACAACCAGGCATAAAGTGCCAAAAATAGATATCTGTCGATTGAAACTGTGTTTGTTTCCCCTTAGTGCCTCACTGCAAGCTAGCAGAGCAATTGACGGTGCTTAGTATGCCCCAATTGAGAAAAGTCATCTCAACATTTATCATTAAAGCCTTGTCAATACTTGGGCTTTATTGAGCAACCTATCGTCAGTGAGCACTCTACACAAGTAGTCCAGCTAGGAGTCCAGGTAAAGTTAGCACCCATTTACGACTTTACCTGTTTAAATCTACCTAAATCATATGATGAAGAATGGGTGTATATGGGGGGAGGAGGCAGATTGTGCAAGTGTAGAAAGGACTGGAAGGTACTATCAGTGCCTCACAATGTCTTACTTGAGTCAAACAGACTGAGGCATTCCCTGCTTCCCTCTAAACCAAATGACTCAGTCATTTTCTATATTCAACTTCTGCTAAAGAATTGATGAATAGACTAACAGTACGCAGTCTGTGTGAAATCAAAATGTGTTTTACTAATGCATCACTGCAACCAGGAACATGCACAACCGCACACTCAAACATGCACGTGCACACAGATACACACTACTACATGCATTTTACAGTGTTATGTTGCTCCAGATATTTTGCTGCATCATGCTTCAGCCTCCTGAAACACAGCACACTGTGTTGATGCTATTATAACATGCCAACAAGAGGCACAGTCTGCTGCTGTGTGTGTGGTTTGACCCCATCTGCATGTTAAATGTATGTGCCCACATCTGAGGATGTGACAGTGTGTACATGGATCTGTGTTTTAGAGGAGACGTGAATACAAAGCGAGCCCTGACACTTAGTGTAGAATTGAAACAGAAGAAGAAGAAGAAGAAGAATATGAGGCTGGCTGCTTTCTAAAGGCCCTCCCTGGCTTTACTAATTTATGATGTTATTTTTAGGCTCGGCTACATTTTTGATGCTTCGTATTTGTCAAGTTTAATACTAAGCGAAAACTCAGGGTGTGTCTGTCAACCCCGAACTGTGTGCACACAAACATACAGTACACACACACACCCACGACTGCACGCATTCAGACATATGTGTGTGGAGATCCTTGTAAGGCCCTTTGGCACTGCATTATTAATAATGATAGTAAAGTTAATTGGTATAGCACTTTTCAGAACTAATGTTTAAAAAGTGCTCAACATGAAACTGCAGACTGCTGAGCTTAAGCTTACCTGATGTAACCAGATCTCCCTCTGCTCCCTCTTCACAGTCAGCGCCTCAATTTGTTAAGATGTTAAGGCATCTGAAAATTAGAGGCAAAGGAATATTAAAAAAAAACTGTTAAAGCCACTAAACAAACAAACAAAAACCCTGACTTACCTGACTTATTATGATAAATTGGTGATTCAGAAACTAAAGCGGTCAGGAGGAACTGCTGTAATGAGGTCTAAAAGGGTTTAGGTCTACCCTAATCTCCTTTGCCATATAGCCAGCACTTTCAGCCAGTTTGGCTTCAGTCTGAAACGACTGATTAAAGGGTTTTCCGACAACAGCAGAAATAGTTCTTTAAGCGCTTTTAGTGCAGTAGGCCCATCAGAGGCTATCCATCAGTTCTTATTGATGGAGACAGGCAATAAACTAATACCTGCCTGCTGATTCAGTTACCTTTCTTTTGCTTTCAGATTTAACCTCCACAAATTCTGATATGTTCAGGGGTGTTACTGGAATTACACACCTACCTATCAATCAATCAATCAATCAATCAATTTTATTTATAAAGCCGAATATCACAAATCACAATTTGCCTCACAGGGCTTTACAGCATACGACATCCCTCTGTCCTTAGGACCCTCACAGCGGATAAGGAAATACTCCCCAAAAAAACCCTTTAATGGGGGAAAAAAATGGTAGAAAGCTCAGGAAGAGCAACTGAGGAGGGATCCCTCTTCCAGGATGGACAGACGTGCAATAGATGTCGTACAGAACAGATCAGCATAATAAATTAACAGTAATCCGCATGACACAATGAGACAGAAAGAGAGTTAGAGACAGAGAGAGATGCAGGACAGACGGTTATGACAGTAGCTTACAACAACATTAATGAAAGTAATAATATTATAATCAGAGTTGGGTATAACGCGCTACAAAGTAACGCGTTAGAGTACTTTGATTAGTTTTTGCAGTAACGAGTAACCTAACGCGTTAGTTTGCTGTTTGAGTAATTAAATACTTAAGTACATTTTCAAACAAGACATCAGTTACTTCCGTTACTTTTAGAACGCTGGTCCTTCAGCTCCGAAACAGCAACGGCTGTCGTTTGGTTCTAATAACGGAGATAACGTTAAACCTATCAGTCTGAAAGAAGCCACGGAGCTTGTGGCTCGCCCCGTGTTCGGAGAAATGCTGCCGTTGTCTACGGCGGAGTCTAAACAGGTGGAGTAGGACTCGCTGACAGACATATTTCAGACTCAGGACTTGCATTATGCCTGGTACAAGCTACACGCTGGTACTCACCAATTATCCCCGGTCGTCTTTCACGGTGTGTGTGATGTCATCGGGTTATTCTTGTCCTGTTTTTATTACTTTGATTATTATTTGAGTCACTGCCAGAACTGTGTCTGTTCATGTGCCAACCGACATGTTGTTGTAGTCACCTAAAAGCGTCAGCAGATGGCAGGAGCTACATTTGAAGCGCCATAAGTAAACTATCAAGCTACTGTATCTTCCACAGGAAGTTCTGACAAATGTTTCAGAATAAAAGTCTATTTAGAAAATGGAGGGATTTTCTAGCCGAGGTTATAAGGGGCTTTTAATTTGTGTTGAGTTTGAAATGACGGTGCGATATGTTAACTTTACAAAGACAACGGAACGGATAAAAAGTAAATATATAAACACACAGAGGGATTAATAAATAACGGACTGTCTATAATGTAGTTTGTTTCAAATGAAGCTGGGAGCCTCTGCAGTTGTGGTGAGTAAAAGCCCTGTTGCTATTTGTTAATGTTATTACTTTATATCCGACCGTGAGGATGTAACATTGTTTGCTAGCTTGATGCTAATGACAGTAAC
>NC_065510.1:43255863-43282372 GCF_006386435.1 Epinephelus moara
TGATTCCACAGGAGAGGAGCCTGATAGCTGAAGGCTCTGGCTCCTGATCTACTTTTGGAGACTTTTGGGACCACGAGTAACCCTGCATTCTCCGAGCGCAGTGTTCTGGTGGGATAATATGGCACTATGAGCTCTCTAAGATATGATGGAGCTTGACCATTTAGAGCTTTATAAGTTAACAATAGCATTTTAAATTCAATTCTGGATTTTACAGGGAGCCAGTGCAGCGAAGCTAAAACAGGAGAAATATGATCTCGTTTCTTAGTGAGCTTGAACGGCCCCATGGTGCTTGTCTCTGTCCTCAGTCCCTACATTTGTGCTCCTGTAAAGAGTAAACTTAGCTATTAGCGGGTTGGGTGGTTAATTAAGGTGTATTTTGAGCATCCCATGCATTTAAATCCACTCCTGATGCTACTAAATATGACTGCTCATATGGTGTTGACTCTCTTCAGAAGGTCCTCCACTTCGAAACACAAGATTTTATTTAATGTGTGGGGTCATCCACCCTATTTAAACTTGTGGTTTCTCTTAACTTTTCTTCTTCTTAGTAGTGTCATGCCCTTTAATGGGGATTTGGGGGCGTTTACCAATGCTAATTAGTAGGGGTTGGGGAAATAATAGATTCTTAGATGCATCGCAAAGTGGACGTGGGAAATTTGGCATCGATTCACAAATTTCAATAATATATTATCGAAATGTTTATTAATAATGTGATGTTGATGGAATAAGAGAGCAGAACTCAACCAAGGGCAGAGCAGTCTCATGGCATGCACTAGAGTTAACTTGTAATTTATCTTCACAAAGGGCAGCAGCTGCAAGCTTGTTTTAATTTAATGTCTAAATACTTACATTTGCTAGGCGAATGTGAAGAATATTGTTAATACTGTTTATGCCATCAACCAGAGATGACCTTTGATTAATGCAGCAGTAACATTAACAAATTAAGCAGACTGACCAACATATACTGCAGCATTGAACATATTAAGCCACCTCTGTGACGAAGAAGAAAATAACTCTCTGCTCAGTCTGTCTAACCTCAAAAACACCTTCGTCCGGCCTGCTCAGCATCTTTCCTGGAGCAGAAGGTGCCTCAGAGAAGCCCCTCCCCACTGCTGGAGACGTTAAAACAAAACCGCAGAGCATGCCGCCTCCCCCTTATTTTGTTATTTTAATACAGGCACAGACTCCAAGATGCTTTCATATGAATTGATTCATTAATTAATGCAGTTAACTTATAAAATAAAAAGGCTTCAAACCATTTATTATACAACAGTATGTGAATAGCAAACTATTTCTGGTATTCACCCTCCTTAAAACTCCTTACAGTCAGGCTGGATCAGGACAGTCTCTTCTGATTGAGGTGGTTACATGAGTTATTTTTTATTGCAGTTGGGCTATTATTCTGATTATTAGTGGAATATTAGGGTCCATGAGAATGAACCTGTTGAAAGACTTGATGCCTTTGATGCCCGCCTCTCTCTTCTGTCTCTCTCAGTTTGAGAAGACAGATATCTCCTTAACAGGATGGAACTTAAAGGGTTCATGATCTAAAGCTGTTTCGTTTAAGCACTTTACAAAAGCGTTTGTGAACTGAAAGAATAGAAATGGGGTTTTCAACTCAAGAGTAAATATGATAGCACCAGTGACCTTGTATCCTATTTTCATATTTACCATAAACACCCATTTGCCTTATTGACTGAGTGGAGATCGAAGATAAATGTGTTCTCTGAATCAAAGCCAAACTTTGGCTTCCAGAGTGTAAACACTCTACAGTATAAATTGCAATGAAATGTTAATCAGCTAATGAAAGAAATACAACATATCATTAAAACCTTCACTCTGTCTGGCACTGCAAAAAAAATCTAGAGAAATCTCTGTCAAACTTTGTCCCAGGGAAATAATTTCAGTGTAGATAACATGTACTGTAATTCACCTGTTAGCATGTGTGACTTAAAAGACACACAACCATAGTTACAGTGTCAGCCAAACACTGTCTGTGTCAATTATGATAGGCGTTTACCTGAAAAGGTCATTAGGGCACAAGGATTGTATGTGTGTGTGTGTGTGTCTGTCTGACTGTGATGTGAGCTGCTAAGTGGATTATGTCCTCTCTCTGCTGTCCTTTGTGAGCATGTAATTATTTTGGTACATAATGAGGAGGAAAACATTAATGAAAGATGTGTAACTTAACAGATTTGCACCAACCATTCGTAACCATGGTCTGCTGAATAATGAATCCCACATGATCATAAGTCGCCTATTAGCATAAGTGATGCCCCCTGAACACTATATTAGGGCAGGTGTTGTGCCGTGTGCAAATGCTCTGGCACATGCCCAAGAATTGGAGACATGGCACCAAGAAAAGGCTGTAAAAGAAGAACATCTGCAGTAGTGAAGCAAGTCAAGTCAAACTTTATTCATAGAACACATTTAATAACAACCGTAGTTGACCAAAGTGCTGAGCAGGCACAAAATTCAAGTTTTGAATAGGCACAAAATATCAAAATGGATCAATACAGAAGCAAACAACAATAATAACATCAGAAAAAATAAATGTCTTAGAGAAGAAATTGCAGCACAACAGAGGCTGAGGCATAACAAAAGTTGAAGTTGATTAAGGTGTCATCCTAAGATTACGCAGTGACTTAAAGATGTCTATAGAGTTTAGGAGCAGCCACCGCACCATCACTGCTGTTTTTGAGTCTGCTTCTGGGAACATCTAGAAGCATTTGATTGGTTGACCTGGGAAACGGGTTTAGTCAAAACTCTGAGTATGTTAACCCTGAAATGAGGGAAACTCTGGGTTTTCAGTTCCAGACAGAGAGGTAAATCAAACTCTGAGTCAGTCACCATGGCAACTGACTCTGTGAACCCAACCTGCTCACTGGCAGGTTTTCTGTAAGAAACCCTGAGTTCACCCTGTCTCCTCCCTACTGCTGAGCCTGAAGCAAGCTGGCAGACAGACATGGGTTGTCCGTATGTAGGAAATCTGATCGATATCGAGGCAGAATTAATTCACAATGCTTTATGCCGGGAGAGGATCTTCAGAACCCGTTTAGATGTGCTATCATTCCCCAATGAATATCTGTTTGAACCGTACAGTTTTTCATTAGACTCAATCATTTACCTGCTACACATATCAAATCTGACACACCGCGGATGTGAGCTCTCATCAGAGCAAATGTTGTGCATCGTGCTACGTTTTTTTTTTGCCAACGGTAGCTTTTTATATGATATTGGTGATGTTTTGCTGCCTCTGCCTTCTTTCTGTTGGCTGAGTAGAACTCAAATGTTACTAAGCAGGATATTAGGCAAGAGGACATAAAAGTTGAAACAGTATTCTTTTGGGTGTTTAAATTACTAGTGGCCTACGGATGAATGGATGAGAATGGTGAAATATTATGTCAATGAACATGTGAACCATGTAAAATCCTAATAAAAAGAGAATTGAAAAAAGATAAATTACTAGTGGCCTACAGTACATAATGAAATAGCCAATGAGGTTATTTAAGCTACTTTGTTCGATAAATCAAATATGAATAAAACTAAAGAAAGGTACAATCATGGCCAAGTCAAATATGCCTTACCTGTTTGAATAACGTTTATATATTTCATTTTAAGCTGCTTCCAAGTGCGTTTTTTCCCCTATGAGATTGCACCTATATGAAAATCAGATTTTATTACAAACCACTCCACCACTTTTTCACCTGTATGCTACGATTTCAATTTAGTGTGGTTAAATGTTAAATAAATGGACTAGTGCATTTAAACTTAGGCGTTGATTGGGGCAGCAGTTTTCTCCCATGCTGCACTCTCTCCTTGGCAGCTTTAGTGGTGTTATTTTATTTATGAAATATATGCTCATATTTGCTGCAGGCATTCATGAGCACCTCCAATTCCACAAGTGTAAAATAAGAAAATAAGCTTTTTCTCTCTGGATGCCATGTTGAATCGAGGTATCGGGGCTCCATTGATGATGGCTTTTTATTGTGGTTGTGCACGCGTTTAACTCAAGGTGTACCTACTCAGAGTTGATTGAACTAATTCAAATCAGATGTTCTGGAGCTTCCCATCTCAGGGTAAGTCAACTCAGAGTTCAGGATTAGACTCAGAGTTTGTTGAACCTCCTACCTGGAATACCCCCCTGAAATACATACCTCAAACAACATACTGTTAAATAAATCTACAGTTTTATCAAATTTGCTGGAACACATTTTAATCAGGAGACAGAAGAATGAAATAAAGATAATGTTCAATATGTAATATGAGTGTACAGATTAACAGATGATTTTTGCTGATTAACAAAAGTTTTCAGCGCTTGAGGAGATTTCTGTGACGCTACATTGTAAAAATACTCTGGTACTTTAGTCCTGCAATAAAAATTACTTAGAGAGATTTTCAACCAGCTTTGTATCATAACTTTTTCTCTCCGCAAATGTTTTCAGAAACATGTTTAAGTTACTGTTAAACTGTAATATAAGATTGTTTGTTACCAGCCAGCCACTATTGTGTCAAATGGATGAGTTTGACTACGTCAGCCACCAGCGGAGGCGTTTAGTGGTCCAGTGCGGCGCAATGCATTCTGGTAGTTGTAGGTTCTCTACCTTAAGCAAATGCCACAGTCTTTTTTCTGTTTTCTTTGGTCATGCAGCACCAGTTTCAAAAGTATTTGTGTCTTTTTGTGACCAACATTTCACCAGTGAAATACTTTTGAAGTAAAAGAATGTAAGCACACTCAGGAAAATTTCTTACAGAATTAAGTACTCAATGCAGAAAAATCTATTTAAAATGTTAGTATCATTAAAATAATTAAAAGGAAAAGCAGCAAGTCCTTATATTTGAGACGTTGGAACCATGAAATGTTTTTGCATTAAGAATGACTTAAATTATTATTAAAATAGCTGCCTCTTTTTTATCAGCTGACTAATCGTTTCAGCTGCAGTTGTATATTTGACTACACTTTCTATGAAGACCACATCTATAATCCATTATAAGACCATTCATAGGGAATTGTAATGCATTTATAATGCTATATGACTGCGCTCATAAACACACGTAATGCTTCCTGATGCACTATTTCAGCAGTCATAAAACATTATAGATGTGACTTATAATGAATTACAAGTGGCTTATGGATGCTCCTGACTAGTTATAAACTAGAGGTTGACTGATGGAGCTTATGATGCATTATGAACACCTATATTCACTCATACACACTTTGACAATCAGCTGTAGTAAGTACTCATAGTATGTTGTAACAGTCCATGCAGTATCGTAAGTAATCATGTTACGTAAAGTGAACTACATATTGATGTATCTATATCTATGTAGATATCTGTATCTATAATAATGCATGCTTCATCATAACGTTTCATCGTTGGTGCTAAGTAGAGTATGATGCATTTTCATGCATTTAAAAAAAATCTAGAAGGCATCATACATGATTAATGTCTATCATAAAGTAGAATCCTTTGAAAATAATTATAGAAGACTAAAGTCTAGAACAAAGGAAACACTTCGCACATCTATTAAACAAGACAGGTGCGTTGGAGAGAGAAGACCAAAAAGTTGCAAAAGGACTCCCGCACACTGTCTAACTTGCAATATATAATTTCGGTACTAGACCTTCATCAGACATTCATCGGGATTCAGCGGTCTGATATTACTGTGTAATGACACCGTTGCTATGTAGCCCAGCGTTGCTAGGGACGCTGCCCTGCAACACTGCAGCTGTCAAACAACTTCCGAGGGAAAAAACAAACAGAAATGGCTGATTTTAACATTTCTTTTAACTTATTTGGAGAGTAGCTCCAAGGATTTAGAGGGATGGGATGCCGCTGAAGAAAAAGCAATGGAGAAGGAAAGAAAAAAATCAAGCGAAACACGGCACAAGGAACTGACACTTGAAGAGCTTCAAGTGATAGAGGAGGAGAAAGATGAGATAAATACAAAAAAGACAACAAAATGGGCTACTGTACTATACTGTAATGTAGGCTACTACTACTATACTGATGGACTTTCTCTGCCAAAAACAATAGAACACGGATTTGAATACACACTCGACAGTCATGCTTAATGACATTTTACGCGAGTTTTATGCCTCGGTTCAGTCCACTAAGCCTGGGTGAGTACAAAACTTTCACCAAAAGTTGTGGAATCCGGTCAGGTTTAATACACTTCGCGGAGGCAGACAACATTATTTATTTAACTGATAATTAGCCAAGTAATAAGCGGGATAATGTATAATGAGCTGGTGAATACTGGGAAAATAACTCCCTTCAGGGGAATATATCCCTGTCGGGAGTTATTTTCCCAGTATTCACCAGCTCATTATACATTATCCCTTACCTAACTAACGTTAGCTAACCACTGTCCCATCCCAAACAAGGTTTGCCTACTTGTAAGCTAACGTTAGCTACTTGAATGTTTGCTATTAGTCTACAAGCAAACCATACTTTTTAGCTGAGGATTTCTGGCTTCACTCCTGTAAATGGTTACATGATGGGAATTTTTAAGCTAGTATTAGTAACAGTTAATCTTTAGTTAAAACATGTGGTTAGCTTGTAGGCTAATAGCAAACATTCCAGTAGCTAACGTTAGCTTGCAAATAACCTCTATGGTGGTTAGTTTGCTAGCTACAGCATACTTACAGGGGATTTTGAGGGCTGCAGCAAATTTTGTCCACTCAGAGAGGCTTTCCTGTTCACTCCACAACTCCTCTTCCACAGTCCAAAATATATGACACAGTCATTTCAGTGGCATTGCCAGTCAGCATTATATCAGAGCATATTCCACTTGGTCCTGCCTTATTGTACTACTGCGCTGTGATTGGCTCATATACATTTCCAGTTTACCTCCTCAGTTGTTTGAACTGTTTCAAGCTGCATATTTAGCTACATTTGTCTGAGAATGTGGGAAAGAAGGACAAAGGGGAGCTGTCAACAGGAGTGTTGTGAGGACATGTCAAATGAGAGAGTGGAGAATGAAAGAAGTGGACAGACATTGCTGCAGCCTCCGAAATCCCCAGAAAGTATTCTATATGATAGCTAACTAGCTAACCACTGTAGGGCTACTTGCAAGCAAATGTTAGCTACTGGAATGTTTGCTAGTAGCCTACAAGCTGACTGCATGTTTCAGCTGCTAGCTTCAGAAATTACATTGTGTTATCATTTATATGACTAAAGCAAGAACTCTTCAGTTGAAATGTACGGTTAGCTCCTGGGCTGTTAGCTTACAAGCAGCCGTGTTCGAAGTGGTGAAAAATGGTTAGTTAGCTAGCTAGCTTTATTATATAGCATACTCCCTGGGATTTTATGGGGTGCAACAATGTCTGTCCACTTTTTCTTTATTTTTAAAGCTAACAATCTTGCAAATAGTGACTCTGCAAGGTCTTTGCAAAATCTTCTTCTGTGACTAAAACCTCTCTGACTTGTGACACATTATCTTTAGATGTGAGAGGGTGTCAGACTTTAGTCTTTTAAAAGTATTTTCAAAGTATTCTAGTTTATGATAGACATTAATCACTTATATGACATTTTTTAATGAAAATGCATTACTTAGCACCAACAATGAAACGTTATGATGAAGCATGCATTATTATACATCATACTTCACTTTACTTGACACTTACCATGATAACTTATGATACTGCATGGACTATTATAACATACTATGAGTCCTTACTACAGTTGATTGTTGAGGCATGTACAGGTGAGTATCGGTAATCATAATGCATTAAAAGCCCCATTAGTCAACCTCTAGTTTATAACTTGTCACGAGCATCCATAAGACACTTATAATTCATTGTAAGTGACATCTATAATGTTTAATGACTGCTGATATAGTGCATCAGGAAGCATTATGTGTGTTTATGAACGCAGTCATTAAGCATAAAAATCAATAAATAGGAGCAATAAAAAAATGCAATATTTCTATTCTGAAGTGGTGTGATGTAGAAGTAGAAAGTGACATGAGATTAAGATAATCAAGTAAAGTAGAAGTACATCAGAGTTGTACTTAAGTACAGTACTTGAGCAAATGTATGTAGTTACTTTCCTCCACTGGTCAGCAGAGGGACACAGTAACTGAAATTGAAAGATTGGGATTTATGGACCAAGTATAGTAGTCTTTCTGCTATGCTAGTCTTAATGATACAATCATTATGATTAGGGGTGGGAATCTCTAGGCACCTCACGATTAGATTCAATTCCAATTCTGAAGGCAACGATTTCGATTATAAAATGATTCTCGATTATAAAACCAGCCAATAAGAAAATTTACACTAGATATTGAAAAACATTATTGTAATAAAGCTGGGAATACATATCCAGTGCATACAAACTGTATTACTTACTGTGGTTGAGATTACTACACTCCACCGGTCCATCCTCCTCATCCACAAATGTCAATCCCTCGTCGACCTCCTCGACATTTCTCCTCCAGTATTTACAAAACTATAACTGACTATAACTATCTATGAACTATTAAAACATGAACTATTGTTAAAAAAAAAAAAAAAAAAAACGACGAACGGTGGCAAAACTATGAACTATGGTGAAAACACGACAAAAAAACCACTCAGAAACACGGCATAAAAAAAACTCAAAAGCTCTCAAAAAACCACAAATACTATTATTTACAGCACTAAATATTATTTACAAAGAAAACACCACCAAAACTCCCGTCAAAACTTCTCGTCAGCTGTCACTCTCCTCCTGCTGTGCTCACTTCCCTCCCTTTCTCCACAGGTAATGATGTCTTTACCGTAATGTATATACGTATATCACTGGAAAGCTCCGCTTCTCAGCTTTCAGAATCCGTTGGAATTATGTCAATAGCGTGAATGGCCGAGGAGTTACGGTAATTTGAAAAATAAATATAAAAATAAAATTAAAATCGATTGAGTTTTCCACATTGATGCTCGCATCGTTCAAGACAGAATCTTGATGCATCTAGAAATCGATTTTTTTCCCCACCCCTAATTATGATTAGCCTACTCTAAAACAAAATAATCTGCATTTTGTTATATTCCTCAAATTTGAAACTTGTATTTCCTCGTTTTGAACAATTAGTGGACTGTGAAAATGAGGGGGTTTTTTTTCTTATCTTGGCAAGAGTGCTCTCGACCACTCGTAAAATATTATTTTCTGTGAGAAAAGAGAAAAAAAAAGAAAACATTGGTGAATCCCAAAAATTAATGAGTGCCAACAAAATCTTGGATACAGACAAGAATAAGAGAAAAATTGTTCGTATAATGCTTACTGCATGAGGCGAGCGAGAGCATGAAGTCATACATGCACTGTGAAAGAGGCTAACAGAGGCTGGGTGATTTACCCAGTAATACCACTTTTACATTTGCGGTCAAATGTAAACATTTGAAAACCGAAGGTCTTTCCCAGAAGAAGTGGAATTTATATGTAAGGCAACTCAGACAGAAATCTGAGATTTCTGATGGTTTCTGTTTGTTGGCTGTTGTTCAACCAGACACAAGCAGACCCAATGACAGTAAAGACAGGTAAAAATTAATCAATTAATTTAAAAAAATAGCACAGACTGCTGTGCTGCGTTGTATTGCTTGTAGCTTTATTTTCATGTAAGTATCCTGATAAGCAAGCCTAAATCCTTAAAGTGAGCAGATGTGGCATACCTTGTTCAGAAACCCAAACAGAGGAACGTGTGTGTGATTGGTGTGTTTCATCCAAACAGATGCTATACTGTGTTTTTAGCTCAATACTGGAATTCTTACTTTGTGACTCTTGATAACAGCCGATGCATGTTTTGGGTACTGTATTTAGCTGAAAACATCAACCATCCATACCCTAACCCTCTGATATTATGACATTATCTAGGAGTCCCCTGTGTTGACTTGTTTATATATGTATATGTGTGTGTGTGTGTGTGTGTGTGTGTGTGTGTGTAAAACTGTTAGGTTTTAAGTTTTGGTGTTTGGATCCCAAAAATGCAGCAACGGAGGCAAGGACAGTTCTTGGGGTGTTTATTGAAAGAATACTGTCTCAAAGAAAAAAGGCAAGAGACTGGAGGTGGTGGCTGAGGGCTGACTGGCGTTGCAGGTGAGGTGGCAAATTGTCCAGGAGATCCACAGAGGTTGAGCACCAGAAAAAAAGTAGCACTGGAGACTGCAGGCAAGGCACACTGGAAAACTATACACAGGAAAAAACTCAGGTCAGTCCATACTCTAAATAACAAAAACTCAAAGAAACTCACAAGAAGCCCTGAGGGGTATTCCAGGTTCAACAAACTCTGAGTCTGACCCTGAACTCTGAGTTGATTTACCCTGAGATGGGAAACTCTGAGTTACCGGTTCCAGAACAGCTGATCTGAGTTAGTTCAGTCAACTCTGAGTATGTTCACTCTGAGTTAAGCTGACAATAAAAAGCCATCATCAATGAAGCTCCGATTCCACGATTCACCATGGCAACAGGTAAATGAAAGACAGCACCTCCATTTTAAACCAGTGGATGTAGAGATATCAATGCATGTGTAGCAGATGGTGCACGTTTATCTTTAAAAGAAGAGCCTGAGTCAGAGCGAGGAAATTGTAAATAAGTTAACCATAAAGTTAATAAAAAAGTTCTATTCAGTGTTGTCTGTTTATTTGTCATTTATCAGATTTACATAATTCTTAATGAAGATAAAGTGGTGGAATCTGACTGTGTATCAGGCTGTAGATACATTAGGCTACATTATATTAATTATACAATAATATATTTGTTCAGATTTAATCTGATGGGGAAAAACACAGGAGGCAGCTACTGAAAAATAGGAAGATTTAAAACATATAGGCTAGGCTATAGATCAAAGACATAAAGACATGACTGTAAACTCACAGTCACAGTAATAATATGTTTGGTGATTTGCACTGAAAAAACGTTGAGGTTAAAATACAGTAGATTTTAAAATGTTGGACATCTATTTGTATCTTGACTCAACAGCATTCAGTGACTTTATTTCAGCTACAAATGTAGTAAATTTAAAGACTCTGAAATGCTGCACCATTGCTCACTCAGAAATATTAACAAATAATCCCCAATATTAGGCTGTAGGAATTATGTTCCATCAGTGCGACCAATGACATCAGTGATAGAGATCATTAGTCATTGATACTACGTGTCTAAAGCTTCATACCCATTTTTGAAATTTAAACAATTAGAATAAACAATAAACATTTGGGAGCTGCTCTAACAGACTGACAGTCTGATCCTTGTGCACAGTGTTATAAAAAATAATAAATATAAAAAGGACAGAGGTTTGATTCTGAGCTGAGGATGAATTCTCGCTGTGTAATATTTGAATGTAAAGACAAAAACTGATGTCCAAAGAAATGATTGATGTGCATAAATTCAGTAACTTAAGACAGTCCTGAGTAACAAACTAATATCCAGCAGGATTAAGACTGTGACAGACAGTAAATCTCCGCTAATTAATGCGCTTCGATACAAGCTTTGACACGAATGAATGAGCGACTGAATGAATGAGGAAATGAAACAGCGTGTAAGAGGGAGGAGACAGAGAAAAACTCAGGGTTTATTGAAGAAAACCTGTCAGCGAGCAGGTTATGTTCACAGAGTCTGTTACCATGGTGACTGACTCAGAGTTTCAGTTACCTCTCTTTCTGGAACGGATAACTCAGAGTTTCCCTCATCTCAGGGTTAACTTACTCTGAGTTTTCACATAACCCGCTTTCTGGAATACCCCCCTGGTGAACAAGGGAATCATCAGGGACTCATAGTTACCAAGTGCAATGGGATAATCTGGCATAGGAGTGGTGTCTTGACCAGGCTTTTATGGCAGGAGTGATTACTGATGAGCCCCAGGTGTGCCTCATAGTGAAGGCCCTGCTCAGCCAGCCACACCCTCAGCTGCCCACACACTGCCAGGGAGAAAAAACAGAAAGAGTGAGGGGAAAAAGAACACAGAACAACCCCAAACACAAAACCAAACACCAAAACAAACATCACCATGACAAAAACTTCAATTAAAAGCCTAGTCCCTGTTAAACTCCCAGTCACATTTTGACAAATACAGGCCTGTCTCAATTAGATGCCTGGTCTGGTTGCCAAGCAGTTCATTTTTATAGAAGTTCTTTGGATCTCTAAAACCGGGATGTTGGCTACTCACTTGAGTTCACGTTTTAACTTTTGTCAATATGGAGAAGCTACACATCTTTAGCTCGGTTAGATTCTCCATATTCTAGATTCTGCCCTTTAAAAGACTGATGACAGATCCCAAGTAGTATTTGACACTTATGTGTGACACATGGTGTTTAGGTTTCCCCACTGATCATACCCTTACCTTCTTGCTCCATTTTTGTATCACTCACATTTTCCTTACTTATCCCTCCTTTCTGCTACCTCCATGTGTTTTCTCTCTGTCTGCCTGTCTGTCTGTCTGTCTGTCTGTCTGTCTGTCTGTCCGTCTGTCTGTCTCTCTCTCTCTCTCTCTCAAATTCAAATTTAAAGGCTTTATTGGCATGAAGGTTTTCAAAAAAACATTATTGCAAAAGCATAAAATACAAACACAAAATACACAATAACAGTGTTATGAAAATTAATCAAAATCAAATAAAATAGATACTTTTCATAAAATACATATGAATAAAATAAAACACGTAAATATATATTTTTATATCCTGTGTGTGTGTGTGTGAGTGATGGGCCGGCCAAAATGAACTCTCTCTCTCTGGCTCTCTGTCTCTCTCTCTCTCTCTCTCTCTCTCTCTCTCTGGCTCTATGTCTCTCTCTCTTTCTGTCTCTCTGTCTTTCCTCCTCATTCTCTGTCCTCTTCTGTGCGTCAGTATGCCTGTTAGTTGTTCCTGGTAGAGTGAAGCGGCTGCATTATCTAGATACATTATTGATGCACGCAGCACTCTGACTAACACACACACACACACACACACACACACACACACACACAAACACACACACAAACTCCGACCATTCACTCACATAATAAAAACATACATACACTCATAACATCAACCACTTTGTTGCACATAGACCCACCCATACAGTACACAGTCACAAAAAGCATGTGCCTCGATTTGTTTTTGAATGTGAGTGGCTACAAGAAAGAGAAAGAGAATGGCAGCACACATGTATGCTGTTTCTTTATGACTGAGAGAACTGAGAGATTGTGCCTAGCCCTTCTAAATGGAGAAGCAGTCCTTGTGTTTGAAATGCACAGAACTAAAATTAACACTCCATTTCCAACCACAAGCTGAGCTTATAGTTTAGTGTTGTGAGCTTGCTTAACGCCCTGTAGTACTTAGGAAGGAGTTGAAGATGCAGAGGAGCTGCAGGAAACAATCAATCTCTTAAAATAACTAAAGAATTATCCAAAGAGATATAATCAGAAAAGAAAACAAAAGAAAGAATTATGAAAGAGAGAAGTACCGAGAAGTGAGATTTTGAGTGGCGGGGAAGGCGGAGCTGGGGGTGGGGGGGCTGGGGGAGAGTTCCCAGCATCTCTTTTCTCAGGGCTTTGTAAGGGCCTCATTAAATATGGATGGTGTTTGGAGCAGAGCAGGGGCAAGTGGGACTCCACAAACAGCACAAGCAGCCCAGGCAGGCCCATCCCGTTGCGATGGAACCCTGCTGTCTTTTTTCGCCTCGTCTGTCTCTCCATACTTCTCCTCCCTCGATTCACTTCGCTGTCATCCTTCTTCTCCTCACTCCTGCATTTCCTCTTTTCTGGCCTTTCTCTCTGCCGTAGTCTGTGTCTGTCTGTCATTTGCTCTGATGACAAAGTGCATCTTTTTCACCGTGTCTTGTCTTTTCCCCTCTACTTATTTATTCTCTTCTTCCTCTGTTCATCCTCCTCTCATCCTTCCTTGTTTCCCTCTCTTTGCTTTCTCACACTCTTTTCTCTCCCTCCTCTCTCTCCCTGTGATGATTACAGAGTTGTTTGATTAGCACGTGAATGGAGAGGGAGGCTCCCCTTCATTGTTCACTTTTCTCTTTATAGCTTTCCGTTCCTTTTAGATGAAAATGATGCGTGGTGCATGAAGCTATCATCGATGGTATGATAGTACATTGATAATACTAATACTGATACTCCTGCTTTTGTCTGTGCATTTGTCTGTCTGTCTCTTTATCTATCTGTTTGTGTATAATACATCAATCAGACAATTTATGAATATGCAAAATGATTCTGACTCTGTGATTCACACCACAACAATCTGAAGTACCCCACAGTGTGCCTTAACTCTTAATCGTGATGCTGTGTGTGCCTTCAGGAGATGAAGACACATCACGCTGGTCCTCTTCAGCAGAACGATGGATGGAGAGAAAGCAGAGCGGGACTGTAACTGGCGCCTTCATGGAGCCCTGATACACAGGGCAGAGAGCAGGTGTGTGTGTGTGTGTGTGTGTGTGTGTGTGTGTGTGTCCGTCCATCTTTCATAGCCGATAATTACAAATATTACACATATATAGTTTGTATGTGTACACAAAAAGAAAGATGACAAGATTAAAGGATTTAGAGAGCGTGAGAGTGAGACAGGCAGACAGTGAGGGGGAAGTGAGTAATGAACAACAGATAAACGGTGTCTGTGTTACAGTTTTAGCCAGTCTGGTACCCTAAACAGACCTATGAGGTTGAGGTGAGGCTCAGTCTAATCTGGCTCAGCAGGAGTGACGCACTAACTCCCAGTCACAGCCTGCAGACACACTCTGTAATCCCATTTGCCTGCTCTGTGTGTCTGTGTGTGTGCATACAGAGCATTACACAAAAGTTGTGAATTAAGTTGAGAGTAATTTTTCAGCATATGCTATACTCAACTGTGCCTCCTACAAAAATATGTCTGTATACTACTAATTTACTTTGTCAAATACAGTTTAAAAAAAAAAAAAAAATCATTCACGCTGTGAAACACGCCTAAACTTGGGTCGAATAGTCCTTTTTCCCTAGGAAGCTTTCTAACTGAGCTTGACTTATCAAAGTGGCAGCCATGATAAGAGCTGTTTAAATTCTCTAAATGCTAAGGAAAGGCACTTCAGTTCTTCCTTTCCTGTCTTCCTTTAGCATAAGATACACTGGACCATCCTTTACAAAAGGAAAGGAAGTACTGCCATCCCACAGTTCCTTTTGACATTTAAGATGACGCATCATTCGGCTGTTCTTTTGGGAATCAGCTGTATTGTCACGTTACACATCCATAGCCTGTATGAGCTGTAACAAATTTCACACATTCAAGGCAACATGAGAGGTGTTTACTGAGTTGTATCAGTAATTCTTAAGCCATTATATGTATAGGCTTATAATCAGATCTGTGTACTGAATGTATATATTTTTCAGTAACATGTCATAGCTTTTTATTGTTTCATATATGCTTATTTTGTAGTTACATTTTATATTTCTTTTTATATTCACTACTTACTTTTTCGGTCCGTCGTGGTGAAGAGAGAGCTGAGCCGGAAAGCAAAGCTTTCAATTTACTGGTCCATCTGCGTCCCAACCCTCACCTATGGTCATGAGTAGGTGGGTAGTGACCGAAAGAATGAGATCGCGGATACAAGTGGTGGAAATGAGTTTCCTCCGTGGGGTGGCTGGGCTCAGCCTTAGAGATAGGGTGAGGAGCTTGGACATCCGGAGGGAGCTCGGAGTAGAGTCGCTGCTCCTTCGCGTCACAAGGGGTCAGTTAAGGTGGTTCGGGCATCTGACTAGGATGCCTCCTGGGCTCCTCCCACTGGAGGTGTCCCGGGCACGTCCCACTGGTAGGAGGCCCTGGGGCAGACCCAGACTCGCTGAAGGGATTACATATCTCGTCTGGCCTGGGAACACCTTGGGGTCCTCCAGGAGGTGCTGGAAAGCGTTGCCAGGGAGAGGGATGTCTGGGGTGCTTTGCTCGGCCTGCTGCCCCCGCGACCTGGCCCCAGATAGGTGGATGAAAAAGGATGGATGGATGGAAAAACAGAACGTCATAATTCCATAATACACCCACTAGACTGCAAATCAGTTAATGCATTTTCAGATACACTACCTCTCATCGAAACATTTTGTCATTGATAAAAATGTAATCTGTGTTGCATTACTTTATCTATGGCATTTATTAGCTGTACTTGGTTAAATAAGCGACCTACCATGAGAAAGCTACAATATATAATTAACTTTGATAGTGTAGGATGCATATTTCCATATTTAAAGATAACAGACTGAGGTCTCAGATTTCTGTCAAAATACAAATATGGTTTGTTTGTCTGAAAATGTGGAGATCTCAAAGTCCTGTCAATATGTGAGGAGATTGATTATATCACTAGTTGACATGGCTAGTACAGGAACAGCCTACACAGCTCATTGTTTTTATGTCTCCGTGCCGGCAATAGCCTTTGCTGTTTTGGGTTGTCCATCTCATTCTTGTGAATGTGATATCTCAAAAGGGCTTTGAGGGACTTTCTTCAAATTTAGCACAAATGTCTGCATGGACTCAACGATAAACTTGTGCCTTTACATTGTATAAATTAGCCTAGCGTCTAGCGATCTTTTCCTCTTCTCATATTCACTGACAAAACAACTGTCTTATACTAAACACGTTTTCGAAGCAAATACAACATGCTAACGTTATTAGTGCCAGCCTATGGCATTTTAGCCATAGGCTAATTATCTAATCAACAAATTAGCCTAGCGACGAGCGGAGATTTCCTCTGCTCATATGAAGCCAGGATAAATCCCGAAGTATAAATCCCTGAGGGATAAATCACATACAAGACTTAAAAGGCTTTACTGTCTTCACAATTTATTGTTTCTTATCTGTGAAATACAAGTAAATACAAGCTTCGTTTCCACTGAGGGAAATGGTTTCAGCTTACAGAAACAGACAGGAGGTCTGTGTCACCGCGACGCTGAGCGTGAGGGTGGGCGAGTCCAACTTTCTGTCAACAAAGGGGGTGTTTTGAAAACACCCCCATTTTCACAGGTAACTTAGCCTGTCCCCCTGCCGCAGGAAATAATGGATTAATCCTGAAAAGCTGTTGATGTAGCACTTTTCTCCTTATGAAAGTAACACGGCGATTATTCGACTAATGAGAATTTGGTCGGATGAGAGCATAGCGACCAAATAATTGACTAGTCGACCAGGAGACTACAGCCCAACATATCTCAGTAACAGAAGGGGAAATATTTGGTCAGATACTGAACTGATGACTCTAATCTTGGGTGTCCACCTTGAAACTGTGAAGATGTGTGTGTGAAGCATCCATGTTTTAGAATATGTAGCAATATCCACAGCCTATTTGATGTATTGTCCATTGTCATGGCTACAGGACATGCAACTCTGGACAGACATGGATAGAACAGAATGGAACAGAACAGAACTTTTTTGTCCCCCAGGGGTGGAAATTTGTCTTCGGCTCACCAGGCACAAAAGACAGCATTGTAAAAAGCAGACAAACACTAAGTAAGACAAGCATACAAAGTCAATACAAAACACAAATGAAATCAGCTAATTGTCTGTCAGTGGTTTAAAACTCATCAGTAACTTTGCAAACTTTAAGTTGACTGATTTATAGAGGCATACAACCGTGAGGCAGTAGTTCCAGTTTTATAAATATTTTTGCACACATACTCACATACACTGTGATCTGTACCTGTGTGATTAATACAAGAACATTGTCTAAAACATAATATTTATATGAAAACACTGAACAGGAGTTAACTGCAAGTTAAGAGTAAGACTAGAACATACCACACTAAATAAGTATAAATTATATTACACAGTTCCTTTACAAAGGTGTGTATGTTTTATGTCTGACTTGATAGTTGTATAGAGTACCTTTTTATTTCATTTCATAAAAGAAGCAGGTGATTAAAATCTTTTGTGCACCTTCAGTATGCATGAAATGCAAAGACACACTGTACAGAGAGGAATATGGAGAAGGGGAGATGATAGATGACAAAGTAAATGAATGAATGTACTGGAGAGAGCTTAAGTGTGGGCAACAGGGGATAATCTATACTGTAAGTGCTGCTACAGCCCCATTACTCAGCTTGTGAGTGTGTGCTTTCTCTGCAGCAGTGCTTACCCTGCCCATCTCCGGCCGCAACATTAAAGGAAAAATCCATCCTAAAATCACCTCATCACCTGGAGATGACATTGGATTTCCTACTGTCATGATGTCAATTAAAAGGAAAAGTCCAAAAAGTTTTTACAGATTTGGAAAATTTAAGGCTAACAGCTTTGTTGGTCACAATCAGGTGAGGGGAAAAAAATCACTGCACGCGCTGAAGAGCTAAATTAGATCAAAGTTAGTTAATTTTATAATCCCACATGTTTCATCCAACCTGGTCTAAATCAGGTTAGTTTACTCATTGTACACCTGTGTTTTTTCGTTTACTACTTTTGTGTTAATCAAATGAATAACTCCAATCAAAGAATTATAATAAATAAAAGCACAAAGTCTCAGCTTGACCTGTCTTGTCTGGTTTGAAGAGTTTGCCCCCTCTGCTAACCATTTCTTGAGGAAACCCTAGACATGACATCATGTTTGGTAATTATTTGGTAACCTTCTGTATGAAACATTCTGGGTAATGAGCTGTGGATTTAGCAATAATGACATATTACTTTGAAGTTTAATTGAATCATAACTACGGAAAAAATAATAACTACAATTACAGCCCCATGGTTGTATGCCTCAACACACCAGTCAACTTTCTCTTACAGTTTACATCCAGAAAACATGGAATCTTCACACACATCTTCCCCCTGGCAGCACAGAAGATCAATACAATCAGCACAGATTCAAGCTGTTACCCTGTTCTTGAATTAATGCGTTCATGAGAACAAGATGAATGCGAGGTCACAGTGACCTTGACCTTTGATGTATGACCACAAAAAACTAGCCAGTTCGTTGTTGACTCCAAGTGGACATTTATGCCAAATTTAAAGAAATTCCCTTGAGGTATTCTTGAGATATTAGCCCTTTTTAAATGGGAATTGTGCAAATTTGCAGGAAAGCCCAATCAGTCTTTTTTCAGCATTGGCAGTATAAAAACAAAATCAGGGAGTGCAGCAAAATGCCGCCTGCCTACTTTTGTTCATACAGAATGCGCCTTTTTTCAGGCCAATGGGGGGCGTGAGCAAGTAACAAAACGTGTAGCTCAGCGTGTGACGTAAATAGTGATGTGCTCCGAGGGAAGCCACGGCTAGTCAGTCCTTCGGCGATTCTCCCATAAGTCGGCCTGTCCTTCACCGTCCCAGTCATTTGATGGGTAATGGCCTCTTTGTTTGCGAGGACAAGAAGGGCGCGCAATTCCTTGTCTCCCCAGTTGCTCATCTTTACAGTGTCATTCAGGTTTGCGTTTCCCTCTTGCTACTAGCTGCTCATTCCTGCTATCAGCTGTTTCCTGTTAGTCCATCACCAGTGGGTCGCACGTGCGGCGTCATCACCAGCCCCTCCTGTGACGGAAGGGCTCCTCATTCTTTTTAAACCAAAAAGGTTCCGCCAATATGTCTAGAATGGTGTTGACGGACAGATGTATGTACGGATGGACGGACAACCTGAAGACATAATGCCTCCGGCCACAGCTATTGCCAGCGTAACCACATAAACCACAATTTATTGTCTGTTTTTTACTCTTGATTATTTCGCAGATGTAGTTATTGAATGAATCACTGTAACTTTGTGAAGAATGTAAAAAATGGTGATTCAGCTTCAAAGTGACTTGATGTTCCCTTGGCAGTACTTTGGTGGAGCTGTCCCAACTGTTTGGGCTGTCTGCATCACTTACATCTAAAATAGTTTTTAGAGAATCTGTACAGATTTCCATCTTTCATTACAAAATAATTATGGATTACATGGGAAGTCAAAGATGATGTACAAAAACATATACATAGTATGAAATGATATAGCATGTGACAAATAATTCTATGAGGGTGGAGGTTTTCTTTAAGCTCCAGTTTTGCAGTTGTGTTAAAGGCACAGAAAAACAGATTAACAGTTGTGAGAATCTGATTCCTCCCACAGTTAAACAATAATCTAATAGAGAGAGAGGGAGGGGGACACACAAGTGAGCGATGGAAGAGACTGGAAGGACCAGTGACCACTTTTATTTCACCAGGGATCAGATCTATAGGAGACATCACATTACCTAGTTACATGAATAGTCAAATATTTAGGGAAATACAGTTGCTTTCTCTACAAGATGAAGAAAATATCAATTTAATGTGTAACAAGCCAATATTGAAAGCACAGAGAATCGGCTGTCTTCATGTGTTTACATCGTATCATTTGATTTATTTATGATTTTTTTTTTAAAAAAAAGGAGAAGAACTGAAATTGATGTAGATTAAACTTTTAGAGCTGATTCAGTAAACCTGGAGTTATGTCTTACACCTGTTCCCACAGTGGGGTTGCCAGATTGGCACTTGATTGTAACTGCCAGCAACAACATGCAGGTGTCTATAGTGAAAGTGCCTGGTAGCATGTGCTGGAGCTCAGTATGTAGGATTTATAAAAATGTCGGGGCACAATTAGGTTTATTTTCTCAGACTTCTTTTGCTTATTTTTGTCTTTACATTACTGGATATCTCTAGGTATTTCTGAATGATTAGGCTTTTAAAAAACTATTCAAACCAAGCATGTGTGACGCCCCTCCCACTGTCTTGGACAGTGTTCCAGCCAGCCTCATCAGGCAGTTGGCTGACATGGGAAGGTCGTCACCATGATTAGGCTAGCTTCCAGGCTATAAAAGCTGCCTCCTCTGTTCACTTGGTCTCTCCCTTCCTTCAGCTGACATCCACTGGCATCATTGCTTTTGGTTTGCACCTTCAACACCTCCACAACACACCTGACACTCACCCTTGCATGGCTTTCATGACTGACTTTGCTGACTTACACACTCAATTGATTATTTAAGTTAATTTTAGTTGAATAAATTCTGCTTGTTTTAAGTAAATCTTTTGTGTGGACTCCCTAATTGTCACATTCACTCAGCCAGTTTGTGACACATGAAAATAAAAATTACTCTTCTGTTGAACTGGTTGACATATGATGGGTAGCCACATTGATTCGAGCAAAAAGTTGGAAACCACTGTGTTAAACCATGTACACATTGGCCCTCATTTATCAATCTATCGTACAAACCAGCGCAGATCTTAGCGCAGAAAATCATCTTATAATGGGGTTCACCTTTCATTCATGAAACTTTATTACCTTGCCAGTCACAGTGTAGGAATGATCGGGTATTGTCATATCCCACCCCAATACATTTTGCGTTTCAAGGTCTCACCCCTAGAGTTTATGACACGGAGAGGCGTAATACGGCCAAGAGGAGAAACTTCTCTGGGCTAGAAATGGAAACGCTGATGTCCCAGGTCCAGGTTAGCTAAATGGTTCTATTTGGCAGCCTGAAAAGTGGCATCAGAGGACGCTAGAAAAACACAGTATGGAAAAGAAAACACTGATGCAGTAAACAGTGTCGCAGTGGACAATGAAACTCCAGCTGAGGTTGGAATATTTCATTTATACATCCATGATATGTACTAACATACAGCCTACATGTATTCATAATATTAGCTTATATATTAGTAATATTTATATAAAGGTTTATAACTGACCCAGAACGAGGAGGGTGTGGTCATGTGTATCGGCTGCTTCCATTTTGGGAATAAGAGGTGGCGAAGGAGACACAGATGCACCACCTTAGCCGGACAATAGTAAAAATTTAATAACCAATAGGCTACTAGTATTTAGAATATTTACACAGTTATGAATTTGTTTTAAATAATACTTAAGATATGGGGCATCGGTGGCTTAGTGGATAGAGCAGTTGCCCATATATAAGGCTGTTGCCGCAGCGGCCCAGGTTCGACTCCAGCCTGTGGCCCTTTGCTGCATGTCACTCCCTCTCTCTCCCCCCTTCTCACTCAGCATTCCAATCAATTAATAAGAATACTTATGATACATAATATAAACATGCTTTTGCTTGTTAGTGTGGAATTTTTTTTTCGGATAGAGCCAAGCATGAGTGGAGTTCTTCCTTTAGTCAGCCTGGAGCCAGTCCCACAGAGCCAGGCAACTGCCAGCTGTGATAGAGAGCACATGTTCATGTGGCGGCTATACATTTTTATGTGATTAATGTGTGGCTGCAAATACTCAGATGCCAGTCAGAATATGGTCTAATAACAATTACTAGACTCAGCCAGATTTACTCTGCAGCACCACATCGTAACAATCAGCAATGGGTGTACCAAAAATATTCGTGAAAAGTGTAAGGCTGAGAAATGGAATGTGTCTTGTGATTGATGTGAGAGGGAAGTACAGCACAATATTCCCAGCAGCTTCTAATGTTACACCTTTAAAAAGAAAAATCTGCCGACATTTCCTGTCTTGATCTCTTATCTTGAACGCTGTGGTTGCAAAATGGGAATCGCTGTGCCATCTCAACACAATTTTACCAGAGTGGATTGCATCACTGGACCACTGGGCTTGTACTTCATCAGTATCGTCCATCAAAGCCACTTGAGAAGGGAAACATGTTTATGGGATTAGAGGGGTTTAGATGTGTATAAAGGCTTTGTTCCAGTGTTTGACATTTGAAATGCACAGACATTTGGCTGAAATCCATCCCTGATTATTCACTGTAAAATGAACCCTGGAAATCCACAATTTCAGAGCTTCCAAGTCTTTCTTTATATTTGTGTATGTATCCATTTCACTTGTGAGATTGCCATGCTGGTGAGCTGGTTGGATTATTCTGACAAACCTAAGTATACTTCTGCATTGTGCCTCTGTAACCTGAGAAGTGAGATACTGTAAGTGAAGCAAACAGGAAGAGTGCGCTATGGAAGAGATACAAGGGGGGCAGATAAGATGAAAAGAAAGAGAGAGAGAGAGAGAGAGAGAGAGAGAGAGAGAGAGAGAGAAGCAGGAGATTGGTATTCACAGACAGATGGATGGATAATGTGCTTATGACTCAAGATCCCCCAGGAGACATTGCTGCCTGGGTGTGTCACTCACCACTTTCATCATTAAGCCATCCTCCCTTACCTTCTATCACACTTCTATGTTTTCAGTGTTCTGTTCATTCAGGTTTCTGCTCCTGTCACATCAGACTGTACCTGATGATGCACCGGACACTTTGCTTTTCTGTTCTTTCTTCAAATGCCTTACTCCTCCTCTCCCTCTCTCCCTATCAGCCCTCTTGTTGTCTCTAATGTTTGGTGCTAATGCCCATCATCAGCAGCATCCGTCAGGGGGATATTCCTCTCTGCATCTCCTCAGTGAGGGACACAGCAGGCTTGCTGAGATAATTCACTCATTCATTCCATCCATCTATGAATTAATTCAATTATCTGCCTCCATCTATGATCCATCCATTCATTCATTGTCTTTGGATTATGCATCCACCTTTTATACTATTGATTCCTGATTTTAGGGGTGTAACAGTAAACAGAAGTCACATACACACTATACATAGAGTTTGGTACAGTGCAAAAAAGACAAATGCATAAGGTTACCTTTGTTTTTATTTTTTTTCCATCCACATCACTGAGGGCCTGACCTGGGCGCTGCATACTGATTCAGTGGTGAGAACACCAAGACAGAGACTGTGTCATGTAAGATGATTGAGAAAATTCCAGGTACCCCCTCAAATACTGAGGAACATCACTGCCGGGTACGGAAACAGCACCGAACAGGAGAACAGTATTTTTTTCAGCTAAAACGCTTTTCTCTATCATGCCTAAAGAATGTTTATATCAGATGAATGAATGAATGAACTTTATATAGCACCTCTCATGCACAAAATGCAGCACAAAGTGCTTTACAATCCAGACGGCAGAGACAAACAGCGAAGAAATAAAACCATGTAATTATATGAGAAAAGAGAAGAATAAGTAAATTCATCAATCAGTAATTAATCAAGTAATATAAAAACCACCCAGATACTGTAACTGCCTTTTTCTCCCTTTTGAAGTTGGGAAGAAAGAGGAAGATGTTGATGAAGATGTGCGTAAGGTGACTGGAGGCGGAAAAGTGTGTGTGGTAGCCACTGCAGTGCCTCCATTGCGCTCTGTACAGTGTGTGTGTGTTTACTGCAGCGATTTTACGAGCAAAAATTATCTGAAAATTTAAATCGTGCTTAGTTATATGTATTTACAATATTGGAAGATATTATTGGAAACTGTTGACACACCATTGACCACGAGTGTGCTGAATCCCTCTCCCCTTGCTGATGACGGGACAGCAGTGGTGAAATAATGAGCAGCATTGGAGGTAAGATTTGAGTATGCTTATGATTTTTACAACTGAACTTTACAACTGCTTATGAAAAAGTTATGGCTCACTAGCATAAGCACGAATAACACTGCTGGATGAAATGTTAATGATGAAGTGGATCTATAAGTAATGTGTGATATGAGAAGACATTAAATGTGATGTCTCTCACGTTTAATTTATATAATTTAGCTTCAATTCACCACCTCACCATCAGCGTCACCAATTCCTCCTGTCTCCAAACGTTTGTACGCATAGGTCAGAGTTTCCCTACAGGTGCACACATTCTCCAGTCAAGTTTTGTCTTTATGGATCACAAGTGGCGTATGCCTCTTTTAGGCCTCGTTTTGTGTGTATGCAATGGTTATAAATGTGACCCAGGAACCAACAGGCAGGTCTTACAGCTCTGTTGTTTCATTTGCACTTGTCATAATGTGACTGACTTATAGCCAATCAGTTTGTTATTTTAACCTGAGTACATGTTGCTAACTGCATACGGCTCAGTGTTTCTGTACTTTGGCTCCAAATTATATGAATAAATTTACATACTGTGTATTCTGCATGTAGCTTTGTGCACCTGACCAGAGACCCATATTTCGAAGCAGGATTTGAAGTAGGCAAGGTAACTTAGGGGAAAACTCAAGGTTTTCAGTACTACGAAGCTGGTTCTCTTTTTACTGGGATAAATCACTGTGGCAAGTTAACCTGCTCTGGAACAGGTTAACTTCAGGGTATTGGATCATAGCCTGTGAACATTCCGACCTTTGACCAATCAGATCACTGAAGAAAAAAGTATCCATGAACAAAAGTCGGGAGTGACAGGTAAAAAAGAGGAGCCTATATGTTGTTGTAGGTCAGAAGAATCATTTCATTGTTCCAGGGCTCTGTTTCCACTGGTTTTAAACAGAACTTCCAACAAATGGAGAGATAGTATACAACACATTATTTTAGCACTTTTTGAAATTATGCAAAGTTTATTTTAGTCTTTAGATGAGAACTAGGATAAAATAGATAATATGAGTAAAATAATCCACACACTGTTAAATGGCTCTCGTTATTATAAATGTAAGATTTTGGTCAGATAGACCTCATTAGTGTTTAGACTGACAGTAGTTTGGACTCAAAAGCAGGACTCAACACAGCAGAAGTTCCAAGCAATAATCCTTTTAATGCAGAAATGGGTTCGGTACACGAGTGGGCAGTCAGGTCTGGCAGAGGTATCCAAATCGTTGAGGCAGAAATCAGGGTCAAAAAACAGAACTAGATCAAAAACCACTATAAACTGACACTAGGAGAAATGCTGGGACGCTTACAGACAGCTGAAAAGACGAACTGGCAGAGAACAAAGGGAAGCACACTGACTAAATAGACAAGGGAAGATGGGATAGTTTCATCATCATCCAACTAAACAGCAAAAAAATACTCTATACTAACGTCACATATGCCCATAGCTCAGTGATACCGACATGTAATTTATGTCTCGGATGACAGTGAATTTTTGGATAGTGTTTTCAATGTTTCTAGATTTTCCCTTTTAAGAATACAGATTGTCATTTACATCCAATGCCACTGTCATTTACTGTCTCGCAGTCCTAGACACTTGCTGTACCGTGTCATCACATATCATATGAGGCAGCCTACTTCATTCATGGTTCTGATAATGTCGCTCGCAATTAACAACCCTGCCTCTTTCACATGAACATGCTTGTGGCTGGATAAGAACACCCAGAGTTGACTGAACTGGGCCCCGTTTACTAGGTTCAATGTACCTTAGCACTCTATGAAGGTCTCTAAGAAATACCTTAGCTAAGGAACTTCTTTTCCTACGAGTGTTTCCCAAACTGTCCCCTAGCGGGTGCTGTAAGGAGAGCTGCTAAGGTACATCGTAAGTTGGAGCTGTCGTTCACTACGGTGCTGACAGCGTATTAATCGATGCTGCAGTGTATTAATCAATGCTTGATCTCATATAAGGTATATATATAAGGTAAATAAATGATGTTGTAATATGAAAAGTATTGCCATAATAATTTTACCTCCATCAAATATTATATCATAAATGAGGCTATGCCTTTAACAGAACATCTGCTCATCTATTTGAAGCCTAGTCCACACATTAGTGTTGTCACGATACCAAAATCTTTGTTTCGGTACCAATACCAATGTGAATTTCGATACTTTTAGATACTCTTCGGTACTTTTCCTAAGGAAAAGTCCTTTTGGATACAGACCTTTAGAACAATAAATAGTAGGGGTGTAACGGTACCAAAAAAATCATGGTT
>NC_065510.1:43283289-43324288 GCF_006386435.1 Epinephelus moara
TGATTATCTTATATAATGTTATTACTATCCTAAAACATTCTCCAGGTCCTCTGAAACTCTGCAGGACTTAAGCCTCTTTCACACAGAGCTTTCGCGGCGCCCACCGCGGGGTAGGGCGCAGAGGACAGGATTTGGAGTACAGGCTCGTTCAGGAGCTACAGCTCCATGGTGACCGCTTCCGGGTCTACTTCAGGCTCTTCTCTGCTATTGGATACGCGGCGCCGAGGTGTCGTCACAGCGCGTTGCGGTGAAATTAAAAAAATTTCAATTCGAGCGCAGGCTGGCGGCGCACAGACACTCACTCGCTGCTCAGCTCGGCGGCAGAGCGGTGCGCTCTTGCGCCACGGTAGTACATACACAATGAATGGGTTCGTCGGCGGAGGTCTGCGCTTTGCGCGCTCTGTGTGAAAAGGGCTTTATTACCACCCTGCCCAGCAGCGGTACCGTGGCGAACGGTCCCTAAGGCCTCTACACATGATCAGCTGTAAAACTGCTTTGCGCTGGCTGTCCCATTGTTTGTCTATGGAGAGGGCAGCAACACCTGACAAAGCGGCACCGCTACCCTTGGCATCGCGCACCGGGGAGAACGGAGCAGGCTTCCCCAGAGATCCGCCGCTTAACCCGGTCCATCTCCTCCACACTTTGACTTATTTCCACACTGCCGACAGTGGGACTTATATTCATTGTGCCGACAGTAGCTTGGAAAACCGCCCATAACCGTGTCACACGGGGAAGAGAGAAGAGGGAAGGCTGCTGGAGTTCCTCCAACATTTGCGGTTAGATTATCATATTTTTTTATTGACAAAAATATAGGCTGCTTCGGCTGATTTTTTTATGCACACGTGCCCCTAAATATTTTTTACAGTTTGCACACACCTATTTTTAGTCGCAAATGCGAGTGAAACGCTCGCACTGTCGAGCCCTGGGGTACAGCCTGTAGCCTTGTCAGAAAAAACATATCCTCAGTTAGTTAGCGCAATTAAATGAATGAATGAATGAATGAATGAATAAATAAATAAACCTATATATTTCTAATTTTTCAATATTCATTATTATTTTTCATTAAGTTAATTTGAAACTAATGATGTCATTTGTTCAAGGAGTTTAGATGTGAATTATACTGCAACTGTCCATCTAAAAAGCATAATTTTGGCCTAATAAAGCTAAAATTGTGACAGGATGAACCAAGCGCATCACTAAGGGACAGCTTACGAGTGGTTCAGACCGCCCTTCTTAAGATATACCTTTCAGAAGATATATCTTCACTAAGGAGACTCTGGGAAACAGCCCGTAAGCTTAAGGGAGACCTTAAGATACAACTTACGATGCACGTAGGACTATGAAGGCTCTTGGAAACAGGGCCCTGTTTGATAACCAGCTTTGTAGTACCAATTATCCAGACGGCCACTGTTAGGGTTAGTCAAATCAGATATCAAGAAGATATTCTTGGTAAGTTGAACTGGCTTCATAGTACAGGCCTCAGGATGGTTTGGTATGAATACACAAACTGTTAGTCCTACTTGATTGTTGTAGATAATTCATTCATCTGTTCACTTATTCATTCACTGCTTATATGCTTTTCCATCTGTCATTCAGAGTAAGGTGATTCTACATTAACGCTCATGAGTATATGAGTATATGAGTATCGGTTTCCCAGTCACAGTCTAGTAGATTCACCCTTTGATGATGTGAAGGGGGTATTGGGTAACAGCTAATGACTGAGTCTTTGTCTGACTGGCTCAGTCATCAGACGGGGAAGAAGGTTATGTTTGCTGACAATGCACAGTTAATCGAAATATTATTGAAATTACAATATGGTCAAGTGCAATATCCAACGGTGAAATATGTTATGTCACAACATAACATTATAAATTAAACTATGTAGTGCTACACAGATGCCCAGGCCTAAAAGTCCTATTCGAGACACAAGGTAACATGCTTGTTTGGTACAGACCCCAGCATCCAAATCAAAATCACAACTCATATTCCAATTGCAATATATTTAAAAATAATCTTAATGCGCTTTTTTTTTTTTTTTTTTCATATCATGCAGCCCTGCTTGCTAATGTTTGGACCCTCTGACGAGCCTGTGCTAGTTTACGTAGCAAAACAATAAAGCTCACTAAACTAATTTAAGATCAAACAGCATTGTTCTGTGTGAGTGATCCTTACTATAAAAGAAACATTTACATGTGCAAGCATATTTGGTGTGTTTAAAGCAACGTTTGTTCAAGCCATTTGTAATTTAGTTAGAGTAATCTAATGACGCTCACGCAATTGTGTAGGTCCAAAAGGCCACATGATGTAAATATTGTCATATGTCGATTTTCGGAAGGGTTTAAACTGCCATGTAGCCCAATTTTTTTAACTGCGTAGATTTATATATGGGCTCTAATAATTAATTTATTAATCAATCAGTTGATTGACAAAAAAATTAAAGCACTAATTCATTATTTCATGTCATTTTTAAAGACCAAATCTGTTGTGACAATTTGATGTTTTTCCTTGTCACTTATGATCGTGAATTGGATATCTTTGGGTTTTGGATGACTGGATGTACAAACCAAGCAATATGAATACGTCACCTTGGGCTCTGAATAATTATAATGCACATTTGCATACTTTTCACCAACATTTTCTAGACAGAATGATTAATGGAGAAGATAAAAGTCAGATTAATCAATAATAATAGTTACATCGCCAAATAAAACCATCTCAGTCCATTTTCAAGTATATCTTGCCCGTAAGGCCACCATAAATGTCTTTAGGCCTTTGTGTGTGTGTGCCTGTAAACTGATCCAGCATTACCTAGAATATTGCAAGGTTCCAAAGACCCATTAACTCACAGCTACAGGTCCATGTATTAGCCTGACTACACCCCACAGACAGCAGACATGACCCATGTCCATTACATCCAGCTCACCAACCACCACAGCCTGTCAGCAGCCATTTCTGACAACCACCTGCTTCACAGCAAACAGAACAGGGACCCATTTAAAAGAGACACCACTGTTATTGATCATTAGGAATTATTGATTTTGATGTTACTGAGGCTTGAATGCAACATGCAGGGAATTGGCTCATAACTCAGGCTAAGAGCCTATTAGGCTGCCTGAAGTCACAAGTGACATCATTGTTGGCTTCATCCCATGTCGAATACACAGAAGTCCCACTGCCAAGCCACACTGTGTGTGTGTGTGTGTGTGTGTGTGTGTGTGTGTGTGTGTGTGTGTGTCTGCTGTGTCTCTGAAGCACTGCAGGCTTTTGCACTCCTGAGATTAACTTGCATCTAGCATTCTGATTGTAAAAATTTGATGGAGTTGGATTTTACAGTCTTGTGAAAACACTGATTAAAACAGTCTTCACTTTCTCCCATTATATTTATACGTTTTTTTTAAATGTACAGAAAACACTAGCTTTTCATCAGTCTGGAAATCTCAACCATTTTCATTCCCAACTCATCAAATACTGCTGCTTTGTCACTGATTTCGCATTCAGACACTGATGCAAAAAGGCACCTTTCACAGTGGTATGATATGCCACCAGTTTGAGTGCCGCCGGCAAAAACGTAATATAATGAGCTGTAAAGTACAGACTTTACAGCTCATTATATTACGTGGGTCCAGCAAACCCCGGACTTTTACCCAGGAGCCCGCTCTTTGCTTTCCATGTGAATATTGAGCCAAATCATGATGGGGGTTTTTCTAAACCTAATCACATGCTTTTGTTTCCTATATCTAAAAAACATAAATCAAGGTGTTATACTGATGTTGTAAGTTTATTTTGAAAAAGAATGTGTGCATCTAACAAGCAGAAACTGTACATTTTCTGTGAAAATGGAAGTGTATTTTTAACAGACACAGTGCATGTAAGTGTAAATTGACACTGTGTCCTGAAACATCAACAACAGATGCAGCAGGATACCTACCGGGTCAAATGTAGATGTGAAAAAGCTGCAATATTTGAAACTGGGATAAGAATGCATTGGATATCTGATATTGATGAAAGTTTAGCACCTGGACTCTCTGCCTCCTGATTGACGTGCTTATATTTCCCATAAACTGTGTGTAATAAGGGACGTAGCTGACTCCATTTTAGAACCTCAAGTTCGGCATTTTGGCCATCACCATCTTAGATATTTGGAGCCAGAAGTGACGTTATTTGAATAAGAGGGTGGAGCTATGAAGGAGAGAGGGGTGGATCAGACTTTTACACTGTGGCGATGATGACTAGCTTCTGGAGCCAGCCTTAAGTGGCCATTAGAGGGACTGTGCCGGCATTTTGGGTTGGCTTCATTTTCCAGCCCTGGAAGTTGATATTTCCTGGTTGGAATTCTGCACTTAATGTTTCATCACATTCCACCTACATTTTGTCAATAATGTCAAGCCATTGAACCAGTTATACTGTATGTGTGACTCCTTTGACCTTTCCCCCGGTAGGTAAATGGAGGTGCAGGACAGGAGCCGCTCGCCTTCCCGTAGAACTAGTCGGGTGGAGCAGGTGGTGGGACGATGGCTGAGACGATCCCGGGACCTGGGCAGCAGGTCTCACTCTCTGAGCAGGTAAACCTCTGTTTTTGTCTTATTTTAAAGATTAATTCTCCATGTCTTCTGACCTTTAGGTCTTTGACTGAGGAAGGGGCCTGTATGAAAATATGGAGATCATTGGAAATCCTTTAGCTGCATTACTGCAGTTTTGTCCATCAAATAACAAATAATTGCTGCTGTATTTTGATACCTTCTGTTGTATTTACGCTTTCTCCCCTTATTCTTATATTATACACGATTAAGAATTTGTCACTACAAAATTGACCACACTGACAGAGCAGAAATGCAAAAATTACACAAGGTAAGATTCTAAAGTTTTATGCCTCCACTTTGGCAACAATTGTGGCCGGAGGCATTATCTTTTCGGGTGTCCATACGTCCATCCGTCACTTTGTCCATCTGTCCTGCCTGTTCTCATAAACGCAATATCTCAAGAACTCCATTAGGGAATTTCTTCAAATTCGGCGTAAACCGCCACTTGGATTCAAAGATGAGCTGATTAGATTTTGGTGGTCCAAGGTTCAAGGTCAAAGTCACTTTGACCTCACCTGTCTTAATCTTGTGAAATGGATAACTCAAGAAAACCATGACAGAATTTCTTTTACTTCCCACAAACATTCACTTGGATTTGTCAATGATCTGATTAGTCGAAGGTCATGGTCACTGTGACCTCACAAAACGTGTTTTTGGCTGAAAAAAAAAATCATACGCTAGTTCTTTTTTTGGGGGGGAATTTTGCCTTTTCTGACAAAAATTCACACAAATGTGTTATGGGATAAAATGATGAGGTGATGACATTTTCTATCCAAAAGTTCAAAGGTCACCTTCACTGTGACATCATAATGTTCTGCAAAAACACTTCTGACCATTATTCAGTGTCATATCTCAGGAACAGAAGAGGAGACATTTGGTCAGATACTGAATTGGTGACACTAATCTTGGGTGTCCATCTTGAAACTGTGCTGATTGTGTAGATCGTCTTTATTGTTGAGGGAAGATGACTGTGAAGCATCCACATTTTAGAATTTGTAGCTTCTTTGTAGCAACATTCATATTTGAAACGTTGTATACTGTCATGGCTACATATGTGTTTGGACTGACGTGGATGTAAACTGTGAATGCAACCTGGCTAGTAAGCAGAGGCATATCACCATGAGGCGGTAATTCTATTTTATTTTATTTTTTTCCTTTAATTTATGTCCACTTGCTCCTCTCCAGAGACCGGGTTGCAGTGGATGGGAAGCCAGCAGAGTGCAGTGGCTCTGATCAAAGGAATTACCCCTTCCGCTTCATTGTTCAGATCCAGCGGGACCCAAATCTCAACTCTCATGGCCTCACTCTGTCTTCCCAGAACCCCATCCTGGTGCAGGAGGTCACCCCAGGTATGGCATGACTTATGAAATGGAAACACGGAGGAGAGAAAAAGCAAAGCAGCATTAACAAAAAGGTCTTAAACTAGTACAGACAAAATATGAATTAGTTATGGCAGCTAAGTCTGCCTCTTCTGAGGGAGCAGTTATGAAGCTGGTCTCTGAACTTTGAATGGAACTGATACTACAAATGTTGCTGTGTTCATACATTTTTCTTCTATACACAGATATGTAACCCTTGTCCCTAAAAGCAATGCAGCGCTTCTCACCCTGGACAAATAATGAGTAGAAGAAATACAATATTTCTCAGTAAAAGGGAGTTTGGTTTCATAGCTGACACTGCATGTTTAGGTGAGCCCAGCTATGTGTGGTTGGAACCTCTCATTCTCCCCAACACCAGCTCAGGCTCTGTTTCCCCTGGAGATCACATTCTACGTGCCAGAGTCCATTGCCAAGCTATGCAGTGTTTTGGTCTGCTTTGTCAGTATCCCCTGCCCAACAGGCACAGCGGCTACTGTTCACTTTGAAAGTGTCAAGTCTACATAGCTTGGCCAGGGAATGATCTGTCCCACCCATGGGTGGGTTATGGCTATACTGACAGATATGCAGGACATACCTGAGGATGTTGTTGGTACACTACCTAATATATTCTGTCCCTACAGGAACAGGGCTTTTTTCCATCCCTTTCTCCCTATTGTCTCTTATTTTGCATAAAGCATGTCTCCCCAGCAAATGTAACAGTGGAACTCTGCCAGATCACTGCAGGCCTCTGGCCAGTGTACAGGACCAGCTGTAAAAAGTGGGAACTCCAAGGGACTGTATGCTCATACTGCGGCACACAAAATCGCAAAAAAATCGGTGCACCGATGTGTGTGTGTGTTTGAACAGTGGGTTTACATGGTGTGTGTATGTGTGTTTGTCTGTGTGTGTGTGTGTGTGTGTGTGTGTGTGTGTGTGTGTGTGTGTTGGGGGAGGGGGCATCCTCACTTTAATAAGGAGACACAACAGAGGTGGAGATTTTCAAGTAGAGGGACTTTTTGCCATGATAAAAGCTCTCAGGTAGCACTTCCTCTCCAGGCTGTGTGCTGTCCCCAAGAACCTCTTCCAATCAAATGCTTCACACACTTTCTGTAATGTAATAGGTGGGTAAGATAGGGGTTAGTGGTGTTATCTGGGTCACAGCAAAGGTGAGATATGCAAAGCCTACAGCTGGAGGTGTGCCAGGGAACAGAGTCCTGCACCGGGTTAGGTACCAGATGGCTAACCTGCAAAAAGCTGTGTAACGAGTTAAAAAAAAGAGAAAAAAGGAAAAAAAAATATATATATAACATGGCTTGAACATATAATATATTAATTTACGAGTACAGGCATGGGTAAAAATGAACTACACCCCGAAAGCAGCAGATGATAACAAAAATCAATTTTTTTTTAAATTATTATTGTTTATTATTAATGCAGTTCATTTTTGTTTTGACACAAGTGAAACCTTTGACCCTGACGTCACATTCATCACCGATGTGGAGTACTCCAGCAGTGAAAGTTTGAAGTTTGAGGATGAGGTAACAGCATACATTGAGTTCAAGACACCCAAGGAGGATCCTTTTGAGGTTTTATGGTGGTGGTACGAGCATGCTTAAATGTTTCCTAACCTGGCAGTTATTGTACTACACATGATTAATCATTCAAAGGTTACTGAAATTCTGTTAAATGACACTGGTTTGTCTCATGGTTTGGTTTAGTCTCATGCCAATCATAGCATAGCATCGGCCAGCTCTGACAAGAGTCAGCTGTTCTCCATAGACTTTCATTCAATTGTTTCTTCTTTTCTTCTCGTCTTTTCAGGGTGGTTTTCTGGGTTTGGAGCTAAATATTATTAAATAGTATTATTGATACTCATTACCTGGATACTTTGGAAAGAGATATACATTTTTTTCCCAGTTCCAAAACCAAAATGACACCCTGAAAAGTGGGGGGCACATGACTATTTGAATATCCGTTTGTTGGGTAGCTACCCTGTTTTCAGTTTTTGGATTCAGAAATTTTTATTATTTTTTTTGCCAAATGTAGGCTATCAATAAAGGCAAACTGCACAACCAAACCCTTTTTCTAAAAACTTACAAATAACAATACAAACAATACTGCAACAGCTTAAAAAAAAAAAAGCAGGTAGGAAATCTGAATTCAGAATTGTCTGTGTAACTTACAAAGATCCAGTGCATGCTAAAACAAATACTTATTGTAAAAAATACTGTACTGTGAAAAATATGGCTATATAAGAACCTATTTTATTATTCTTATCTGACAAACAATGAAGCAATTACTTAAAAATCATTAAACGCATTTGCATATTATGTTTGGCTTATATTTGTACACGGAAGTACAGTTTACTGCTGAGATGCGGAGCCGCCAGGATCTGAAACCCCTGAGGTTCAGGGGCAGATTACCTCGCTTTCTCCTGTCTGGCTCAAGTCCGCTCTGTCACCATCTGCTCCCCCGCCCCCCCAGACACGCACACACACACACACACACACACAGACACACACACTGTTGCTAATGTCTCCAGTTGTCCTGTTATGACTTGGCTCAGTTTTACCTCTCTCTCTGTGACTCTGGCACACGTTGCAGCATCTTGACAGTGAAATATGAATCCTTTATTTTAGAATTTAAGAGCTACTGCTGTCACCTGCAATTGTCTAAGTTCATTTTGGATGTAACAAGTAATAACTTGTATCACATTTGAATCACTCAGTATTCGAGGGTTATCTGATGCTGTTAAGACAAAGACATGCTAAAGATGCTGTTGATGATGGGAAAGTGTTGGCAGGGAGTGGTCGGTGGACACAGTGATAGGGGTGATGAATTTCTTTGTTTATGAGAAACTATTATCTTCCTTTACGCAGTATCCATAGATTGCACACAGTTTAAGGTGCAACATTTGTACTTGCCTACAGGAATTTATGTATTCTGTCTGTAGTGAGAGCCACAGTTTTTGCTATGCTACATATTTCAGATTGCTTTAAATTCCAGCTTTCCTCAGCATTTGTATGGTGGAAACTCAGGTCAACACTGTTCATGCCTTTGTTATGGTGGACACAAATGGAATTACAAGCTGTCTCCCAGGATATTAAATGTAATGAAAGAAAGAAAGAAAGAAAGAAAGAAAGAAAGAAAGAAAGAAAGGAAACGTGTTTAATAAAATCACGTTTTAGATAAGAAAAGAAAGCATCTTGTTAAGTTAGGCGTAAATAAAAAGCAAACCTGGGATTAGAACTATCAGTAGCTCTTTAAAGTGAAATCTTCCCAATATTTAGCAGGTTGGCTGAAAGCATTGGCAACATAATTTGCCATACCTCTGTCTAATATTGTGAAACTCATCTCGGTTGGTTCAGTTGGTTTGTATATGAAGTTTGAAATAGGTTTTTCTCACTTTAATTATTTTTCTTGTTTATTCTGACCATTAATGCACTCCCAATGGAGGTGATGGTTTACAAAATCAATGCTAGGAAGTTAAAGGGATTGTTCAGATTTTTTAAGTGGGGTTGTATGGGGTTTTTATCCATAGACAGTATGTTACATACAGTCGATGTCAGTCATCACGCCCCCAGTTTGGAGAAATGGGCTGGACTTCAACATGGGAGCTAAGCAATGTACCACTGTGGAGGGGTCAACAACAAAATGTATTGTAGCCACCTAAAAAAGCCCCAACTAAAAACACAATATCAGTTTACGTGTATGCTATATTTAGAATATTTTCACGGCTTTACATTCATGTCAGACAGTGATTTCCAGCTGGAACATGAAGCCATTATAGTGCTCTCGTCAATGCCAGACTCCATTGAGAAAAACTGGGATTTAACATCACTGTAGACAGGAGCTGCTGGTCTACCCTTGCCTCAATCAGTAAGTTTGTTTGTGTTTTAGTGTGACTTTGGGTTAGTTCAGATTCACCAAAGCCACACGATGACACAAACTAACTGACCGAAGCAGTGGTAGACCAGCAGCTACTGTTACCAGCATGCTAAAATTACTGTTTTTGTCAATGGAGTCTGGTGGCTTTGACCAGCGCATAGATGGGGAACTGTAGTTGTTAACGGCTTTTTGTTGGAATGGGCTGTCTGATGGAAAGGTAAAGCAGTGAAAATAATCTCAATATAATGTACACTTTTTTTTTAAGATATTTTTTGGGGCTTTTAAGCCTTTAATGGACAGGACAGCAAGTGTGAAAGGGAGAGAGAGGGAGTGACATGCAGCAAAGGGCCACAGGCTGGAGTCGAACCCGGGCCACCGCGGCAACAGCCTTGTACATGGGGCGCCTGCTCTACCACTAAGCCACCGACGCCCCGATATAGTGTACACTTAAACTGGTATTAATTATGGGGCTAAAAACACGTGGTATTAGCAGTAGATTTCTGAGCTTCTGTGTTGGAGTCGAGCCTGCTTTTCCAAACTGGGGGCACACAGACTGACTTCTTCTGTATGTGATACACTGACTTTGAATAAAAACCCCATACAACCCCACTTCAAATCCAAACTATCACTTTAAGACTTAATGTAACAGTGCAGGCTTTGCCAAGGCTTTTCTTCCATTCATCTCCTTATACAGTGACCTGAAGCAATTCCTACAGCATCCATTTAATGTTGCATACTGACCTATAGGGACAATAGATGGAGGTGACATTGGTGTTAAACACTGATAGAGTTGAGGAAGGTGTAAGAATGCTGAATGAGGCAAAGAGATACACAGTTGTTAGATATTTCCCAGATTGCTGGTATCCCTGCAATGGGATGGTGAGGTTTGGAGAGGTGGGTGAAAAATTATGCATCAGTGTGAGATGAAAGGAGATCACCAGAATACAAACTACTGCCTGTCATCAAGCCCAGTTGCAGTATGAATGCAGGCCAACTGAACACCCTCAGGCATGACAACACAAGGACGTTTTGTGTGTCCAGGTGGTCCTGCAGATGGTCGTCTCGTCCCTGGCGACCAGCTTGTGAAGATCAATAACATCGCTGTCGAAGACCTGACCCCGGAGCAAGCTGCTGAGATAATCAGGTCTACACCAGCAGCTCACAGACACACATGCACATGCATGATTATCAGTATACACATCACAAAGTGGTGTTTAAAATTAAGCTATGCACATGTGGTCTAACCTTCCCAGCCACCCTTTGTTTTTCAGGGAGTGTCAAGATACGCTGACAATGACTGTCCTCAGAACGATGCTGGTGAGTCTACTGTATCTAACTAACCACACACACACACACACACACACAAACTGCAGAAATGTACATTTACACCTTAAGACATTTAATGGATGTTCCAGCTGTATTGTAAATAAACTTCAACCATTTCCTTGTCTAAAAATGAACACACAGGCATGTATGTGTACACATGCTTGCCATAGATGTGTTGTGTCTCTATGCACATGGGATTTCAAAATACTTTTGTCAACAAACCCATTAATCAACATATGGGGTCTTGCGGTCAAGCCTCATTGCTAACAGGCCTGCCATCCCCAAATTCCCACCACTACATCAGTGTTAACAATGACAACATGTTACACCCTCAGAAAGTGCCCCCACAGACTCAGTTAGATACACACTCTATCATGATCGCTCAGTCTACAGTATATGTGTGTGTGTGTTTAGGTTATGGATCTCAATCTGTGATGCTGACGTGTGTTTGCACTAAGGTAAAGTAGATGGGTAAATAAATGGCTGCTCATCATCTGCTCTGCTGATGGAAGCATCTTTACCCTCTGATTCATAGCTCAAAGTTCCTTCAAGAAATCATTATTGAGCTTTGAGGAATTATTATCATTTCCCAGAAAATATTCATCTGTCAGGCTCGTTGATGGAAACAAAACATCAAAAGAATTCTGAACCAAGGCAATTAAGATTTTTATTATCATCAGAGAGTGGTATGAGAGCAGGAGGATTGTTTGACAGTTTCCTGTGGTGCTTTCAATCCAGCAATAACTGGTTTTGCAGTAGTAAGGGCAACAATGTGCTTATCTCTGTTACTGAGCACCCGTACCTATGATTAATATGAATGCATAATGGATCTCTTCTAAATATATATCCCTTGATAGACTTGTAAAGTGAAATAGTATTACTGTCACTACATTAATGCATTTAAAAAAAAAATGGATGTACCTATCTGTGTATCAGAATCATGTCCACCTTTCTGCAACATTCAGTGCTATCCAGCCTCCAGTGTGCACACCCTTCCCACACATTGCTTAGGATTCTGTAGGACTTGTTACAATTTCAACTTGTTTTTAGAAATAAGCTGATTCAAGAATGTGCCATAAACTCTCTGTGCAGCACATGAGTTTCATGCTGTGTAATGGAACTATATTAAATTGTATTGTCCCTATCAAATGAAATGCATTCGAATTCAACATGTCAGGGTATATAGTATTATATAGTATTATGAACCTATTAAAATTAAAATGTGTTTGGTGAAAAATCTGTATGCATACATGCAAAATCAACAGGCTGTGTATCTTATAATTTCTTCATATGTACCACTTCCCTGTGCTTAGCTGAAAATATACCTGTACCACATTCAGCCCTCATTTAATTATTTAAAAAAAAAAAAAAACTATGAATACCTGATTTATTGATTTGTGTTCCTCCCAGGGCCCAAAGTCATCATTCATCACACCAGAGAAGAGGGCCAAGCTCAGGTCCAACCCTGTGAAAGTTCACTTTGCTGAGGAGGTGGAGGTCAATGGACACTCTCAGGTGAGAACATGGAATGTAGTTATTCTGCACCCTCAACCCTAATAACTTGAACCTGAAACCTTGTATCTTCGGGTACTGTGGAAATTTTTACCCAGGATACACACAATGCATTTTAAGGAAGGAATGTAAATGTAGCACCTGAAAATGATAATTTTATATATACATATATATAGATATATATATATACTATATATATACACATATAGTGGATTCCCTGTTATTTTTAGCTGACATTTCATTCAGTAGTAGGCACTTATTTCTAGTTCTTTTGTTTAAGTAGTTATAATTGGTTTTGCCAGCAGGGCGGCAGAGTGAAACTGTGTGTGGTTAATGACTGCCATGTCAAGTAGAAGAAGAGCAGAAGTTTTCAGTTGTTAGACGTTGTTGTTAGTTTTGTGTGTGTGTGTCTACCCGGTGCTGCATCGTGACTTGCATGTTTTACCTCTCCTGCCAGTGAATAATAAAAGTGAACTCGTTTACACCACGGCGTTGTCTTCTGAGTGGTGGAACATAAACATAGCTTTTCTTTGTTTGCAAAAAAAACTCACAGTACAGAGGCCCAGAGGCCTGTGCTACGCAACAATACTTTAGGTTAGCGAGGTACTGTAACTTCAGGGTTAACCCTGGGTTTTCACTTCTACAAAGCTGGTTCAATTTTTACCAGGATGAATCTACTGTGGTAACTTATGCTGAACAGCTCACCTGCTCCAGAGCAGGTTAACTTCAGAGGATCAGACCACAAACCTGCCAACACCCAAACCACTGAACAATCAGATCAATGGAAACATATTATATGAAATATAAGACAAATATATCTTTATAGGTCTGTAGACACCTGTGTGATGATAACTGGAAATAAGAAGATGTTTTGTGTGAGAAAAATAATCCACACACTGTTAATTGGATCCCGTTATTTTAAATGCAACATTTTGCTCAGATAGACCTCATCAGTCATTAACTAGTTTAATTTCAGCAGCAGAAACAGTCTGACATTACTTTGAAGTGTTTTTTTTCTCTAGCAAGTACCACACCATCAACTGTGTGTAATTAAAGAATTTGCTATTGAAAAGTGGTTGTTGTGTGAGGCCTTAAAATTGCTTGTAGTTCTTCTGCTGGATGTCTGCGATGTGGGGAAGCTTTGGTAGGGAATCCGCTGTAGCACCTGGGCAGGACAGACCATCAAAACTTCCAGTTACTTAAGACAAGATTGAGAGAATCTAAGATCTATGAGATCTGGATGGATGCAAGATTGATAGGCTTGAAAGGTCCAATGGCGCATGATTCTATGAGGTGTTATGGGATGACATCGAAGGAGGCAGAGTTAGCAGCTCCAATTCTGAAGGAGTGTCCGGAGTAATGAGTGGGAGACATGCCAGACAGTGAGAGTATGTGGCGAAAGTGCTGGTGGAACCACAAACGAGTAGCCACTTGTCTGAGCATGGAAGCAAAGAGAGGGTCTGACAGTATTATGCTCTGGGATATTCAGAGTGGCAAGTAATGTGCAATTTGCAGTCATTGTATTTGCACTCTTGTATGTAGGTTGAGGGCCACCATACTTGAGGGAACCTTAATTTTAATTTGTTAGCGTGTTTGATATAATAGTCAGTGCTTTAAAGTGGGATTTATTATTGCCATTTGTACCTTTGTATAATGACGAATAGTGATGTTTTGTAATTGGTCAGTATTTTTCCATACTGTATGCAGTTTTTCTCTCATAAGCCTTGTTGTGGTTGGTAAGAGTTCCCATCCTGCCAGCGGATGTGAAATTAGCTGGATGAGGAGGACCACAGAGGCTTGAGTGCCCATTACTAATCACAGAGAAAACACCGATCAATATCTGCCTCATCCTCCAGTTCTCATGTCTATGATTACAGGACAATAAGCATCAGATTAGGGAGAGACATACAGTATGTGTGTTTGTGTGTGTGTGTGTGTTATCATTAAAATGGAGAGGAAACAAGACAAATAGGAAAATGGGAGGACGACAAGGGAGGGGTTATCTAAAATTTGAAAGCTCTCCATTTGAACTTCAAAATGTACAAACATTAATGTTGCATTACATCACAGTGTCAATACAGAACAGCACTTTCTAAAATAATAAGAGAACATGGATGAGGTGGGGAAAGATGACTCACCCCAGTGAACACGCTGGGCAGACAGAAACAAGCCAGAGGTTATGATGGAAGGAAATGCTCTGTGACTAGAGATGAAAGTGAGACATGGTTAATTTCTCTTCTGTGTAAATATTTTATAATGTGTGCAGCTATTTTACTTTGTTAATTTGGCTAATTTAAAATTACAATAATTTTTTAGGTGTAAAAGCAGAACTGCCTGTAAACTGTATCCAATTACATATCAATAGAACTGATACACATGCCATTTGGTGCATTTCCATCTATTTGTTTTCATGTGAACTTTAATCGCAGAAAGAGGAATTGCAGTAAATTCAATAACAAAAAACACAAAAATGTTTTCATGCTTGGCTTATGTGGAAAAATGTGTGCATGGATCAAAGCAAATAGTGATACAATAGCAAAATGTGACAATGGAAACATCCATGCAAAGCATGTGACTTACACGCCCTCTGAATCTTCACAGACGAGACTAAAAATAGCAGCAGATCTATGTGTAGCAGAGAAGAAAATGTGACCTTCCTCAAATTATTACATGAAACAAACAGAAATGTGATATTTCCATCCTGTTTTTGACATAGTTTTCAACCATTTGAGCTTTGACTGACACTCTTTAATGGTATCATCTCATTGTACCTTCTTCTTCTTCTTTTTTCAATGACACAACTGACAAATTAACATCACCAGCTGTTTATCTCCATTACACAACTCCTGACATTTGTATAATGTTAGCAAATTAAAAAGATTTTTTTTCCCAATATTCTGGAAATTTGATTAAAATTTGAAAATCTACACACCCCTAGGTGTTTGATCAAACAAGGTGTGTTATTTGAGTCTAACGTTAAAGAAGTATCTAGCTGCTGGAAAGATAGTCTTTTCATAAAACTGGGCTGTCTCTGCAGAACAAAGATGCACATATTTGTGAAACTGGTGCTGCACGACCAGAGAAAACAGAAAAATAGCACTTTGGCATTTGCTTTTGAGAGAGGTAGAAAACCTACAACTACCAAAATGTACTGAGCTGCACTGGACAAATAAATGCACCTGCTGGTGGGTGACATAAAGTGAGCTCGTCCGTTTGACGCAAGAAACAATATGGTGGCTGGCAGGAAACAAACAATCTTGTATTGCAGGTAAACAGTAAGCAAAAATATATTCTAAAAACACTGCTGGCAAGAAATAGGCCATGCATAAACAGAATCTTGGTTCATATATTATCAGCACTGCTTAGTTTTACCGTTTGATCGGAGGTTTTTCAGACCTATTTTTACAATGTAGGAAACAGTGTTGCCGCCTATTTCCTTTTCACATAGTCGTGTATTACAGCCAAAAAGTGCACTAAAATATGTTTCTGAATACATTTAGGTGAGAAATAACCAACACAGTAACAGAATCTTGGTTTATGTTTGATCAGCACTGCTTAGTTTTACTGTTTGATCGAAGGTTGGTCTGAGTTTGAGAGAGAGAGACAAACAAATGCAGAAATATAATCTGTAGTTTGAAGAGCAGCTGTAGGGCCAGCAAAGATACTGAGATCCTAAATGCTAAACATGGACATTCAGCTTTTTCCATAAAGGGCTGTCAACTCTGAAACACATTACCAACTGAAATCAAACTGATAACAGATTTAAAATTCTTCACAACAAAGGCTAAGTGCTGGCTAAAGGCAAATCAGAGCTGTACCCACTGTTAGCTAATTGCGCACAGATTTCTAAGGGGTATTAGTGTAAGTGTATCAGTGTATTGTGTATTTCAGCATAATGTATTGTGGTATGTGTTGTGATGTCTGTATTGTAGTGTAGTGGCATGTGTTCTGTAGTATGTACACTGTGGTATACTGTATGTATTGTGGTATATGTGTATTGTAGTGTGTGTATTGTAGTATATGTAATTTATTTGTGCCTTCCATGTTATATTGTATTGTGGTTTTGTGATGTTTAAAACTGTAGATTTTAATAACATTGTAGACCTACATGTAAAAGCCCAACTGGGGACAAGAGTTGTAAATTAGCAATAGCTATAAACTCTCTAAGCAACACATCAGTCTCATAGTCTGTACTGGAACTATGTGAAATTGCATCGTCCCTATCAAATAGAAGAAATAGAAGAAAAAGACTACCCTCGTTGTTATGATACAACGCTGGTGGAAAATCGGTATCCCTTTAATTTTTGATTAATATCTTGAAATTGACTACCACTTTATTTCAGAATCGAATTTAGGATTTAACTCTCTCAGAGAAGTTGTTGGTCTGGCCCTGACTGTGTATCTGAATAACTGTCTGATGTTGTCAGGCAGAAACCAGTTGGCTGTTAACATGTCAAGTTTAAAGACTAAACAGGGGCAAGTCGTTGCTGCTGACACTGTCAAAAAGTCTTCCTGACAAACTCAGACTTGCAAAATTAGCTTCTTTTAAGTCTCTGACAATGTATTCATATCATCAGGCTTTTGTTACCTTATTCAATTTAGGTCAGTTTCTCTGTATGTGTGCATGCAGGTTACTTTATATATATATTTTTACAATACATACAATAAGTAACATGTTTAAGTGTATATTTCTCTTATTCTGTCTTTTATTCCTTGTAATTCACTTTGTAATCTTTGGTTTTGATTAAGTAATGATATTATTGTCTAAGACAAACATTCCAACAGGCAAAAAAAACATCTAATGAAATCTACGTCTCAAACAGAGAGACAATCTGCTGTCTTTGCTTGACTCTGTCAAAAATGTCCCTGTCAGGCTGTTACTTACAATCCTCCTGAAGCAGAAAGCTTTATGCCCCTCACAGTTTGATTTGACACTTCTCCTGACCTCTGACCCCATGTCTGCTCCGTAGGGCAACTCACTGCTCTTCCTGCCCAATGTTCTGAAGGTGTATCTGGAGAATGGGCAGACCAAGGCCTTCAAATTTGACCCCAACACCACAGTCAAGGTACTATGATGCAGGCCACCATTTTGATATGCATTTATTATGATTTATTATTTTTACTGGATACTTAACAGCTGTATTAGAGTTTTGGTGGTTCAGTGAAGAAGCTGAGGTCCATGATGTGTTCAGGTAATGGAAGTATTCTCTGTGTTTCTTAATTGGGTCAAAAACTGAAGACAATTTTAATTCTCACTTAATATAACAAAAATATTTTGACTGTAGGAGTCAATGAAGCCAATTTAGTAAATATGAATCCATGGGATGCAGTGTCAAGTCTGCAGTAAGCTTTATATGAAAATCTAACTATTTAACAAAGATGATATTGGATTGAATTTATATTCTGATTTAAAAGTCAAACCTGATGTGATTTACTTCAATTTTTTTTTCCCATGATCAGATGCACTGTACACCAGTTTCCTCAACTGCTCAGACTTTTGCTTGCTTCATTGAGACCTTAAAACCTCAGCTCTGCTCACCTCAGCAATTGTTCCCTGATGTCATAAACTATTGTCTCTCAAGATGTAATTTTCTTTGTGTATTAGGACATTGTGATGACACTGAAGGAAAAGCTTTCTCTTAGCCATATTGAACACTTCTCCCTGGTGTTGGAGCAGCAGCACAGCATTACCAAACTACTGCTGCTACATGATGAGGAGAGGATACAGCAGGTACACACACACACACACACACACACACATGTAATTTATAGTTGAGAAAAGGTGATAAATCGCAATATATCACAATGTATTTTATTGCAATACTCAGCATATTGTAGCATATTTAAAATCGCAATGATATCGTATTGAGGATCCTCTGGTGATTCCCACCCCAATATACATATATAATTCACCCACTACCTCTCAGCGTTGGTAATGTGTCCCACACTGATATGTTAATTGTCCACATTGGTTTGTTTGGATCTGGTCACCCTAACACACACAGATAGACACACACAGATAGACACACAGACACACAGACACAGACACACACACACACACACACACACACACACACACACACACACACACATACACACATACTAAATCTGCGATAAGTGTTTGACATGTCTCCTCAATTGTACACATTTGGAAGTGGGTGCAATCTGTGACAGTACTGAAGTTTTTACCTGCATTCAGAGAAATACATTTGAAGCAATGTGTGCATGTGTGTGTGTTTGTTTAGGTGGTTCAGAAGAAAGAAGCCCATGACTACAGATGTCTGTTCCGTGTTTGTTTTATGCCCAAAACCCTCCAGACGCTGCTGCAGGAGGATCCAACTGCCTTTGAGTACCTCTACCTGCAGGTACATCAGTAAACTGCTGACCCACATATAAACTTCAGACTGCAGCAATTACTGTAATTCTGCACATCATAGATCCATTCTGAAACATGTTAGAATTTATGACTTTCACATTTTATCATTAAGTTCCCCAAAAAGTCAAGTTATGGGTGCAGTTGACACATGTTACTATGATGTAAATGAGCAGACTGGAGCTTATCTTGCTTTGACAGTTTTATTCCTGCCCCGTTCCACAATAGAAATAGACTTTATTGTCATTGTGCTGCAGTGCAAAACAATGAGATTAGGAGGTATTCCCGGAGTATACAATAAAACAAAATAAAAACACAATACAGACCACAAAACACTCAGGCACGTAAATTAAATAAAGGGGCACTTAAAATGGCATGTCAGTAAAATAGCATGATGTATAAATAGAAAAATATTAATAACTGTATGGAGCCTTTAAAAATAGTACACAGATTACAGTAAGTTCTTGATATTTTTTAAACAAACAAAGTTTCTGCTATTGTTGTGGATATTTATTAAATTCTGCAAATACCAGTAGTTTACAAACCATGGATAGTCTTGAAATGTGTACCAAACATAATTGTAAAAGTTATTTTCATGTTATTACAAGAAACTTTTCTTGTAAAAAAAAATAAAAATAAATAGATAAAATAAACTTTTGTTTTTGTAACAATATACAATTAGACCTGTTGTAACGTGAAACATTTCACATTTAGGCCCAGTTCAAACCAATGATTCATGACAAGACGAAACTGTTTTAGAGTGTCACAGAGAAAAGTTGCAACAGTGTGAACTGGCCAGTCTGAGCTTGATTCAAGCCGCTGATGGTGTCACCTGCACCTCAGCTGGACAAATCGCTGGTGGCTGGTCTGAGAACGTAAGGCTGGTCGCCTATTTCAACAGCCAATCGGCTTATAGTTAAGTCTGCTGGTCAAATTAGACCACAGACAGTGTGTTCGCTCATTACCACATGTGCTCCGTCCCAATAGAGCCCTCTGTTTCCGTCCTCATGGTGGGACGGTGTTGGGCGGTAGGTTGCTGCTGCTGCTCACTGCATCTTGTTGTAGCAGTTTTGTTTTTGTTTTTTTGTTTGTTTGTTTGTTTTTCTGGCGTAGCTGGTGTTTTAGATATCGCTATATATTTTTTACAGATTAGTAATGTTGTTTTTTGACTGTTTTTTACTTTTGTCTGTCTGTGTGTGTGTTAGGGGGTGAATGATGTGCTGCAAGAGCGTTTTGCAGTAGAGATGAGGTGTAACACCGCACTGCGTCTCGCTGCGCTGCACATCCAGGAGAGACTGGCAAGCTGTGGACAGTCACCAAAGACCAACTTGAAGATGATCACGTGAGACACACATTTTAAATTAAATTTAGATAAACTGAATGAAACTATATTTAAAATGGATCTTTCTCTTAGACCACAAAGCAAAGTGGGGTTCCATGCTGGCACTACCTTTTTGGAGGGACAATAATAAATATTCACTGAACATGTTTTTTTGAGCAGCTGCCTAACAGTCACACAGTTACACAAGTTGTGTAGTACAGCTGCGGCCTTGTAGCACTCAGTCCCTCAGGTGATGTGCATAGGATTCACAAAAAGGTCTGGGATGAAGGGAAAGCTATGCCATTCATATTTACTTTAAATTCACACATCCTAAATGCAGTTTCAGCTCTCAAGTCTTGTTCACACAACTGTCAGTCTGTGTTTCTGTGTTGCTCCAGGAAGACGTGGGGCATAGAGAACTTTGTGTCATCCACCTTGTTGAGGAATATGCGAGAAAAAGATCTGAGGAAGGCCATCAGCTACCATATGAAGAAGAGCCAATCACAGAATGATCCCAAGCAGAAGGGTCTGTCAGTAGATCAGACACGGATAAACTACCTAGAGGAGCTGAGTGATCTCAAGTCATTTGGAGGGAAATCCTTCAGTGCCACCATGATGGTAGGGTTTTTTAACTGTTCACTGTATATGTTTATTTATTTATTGTTGAGATGTGGTTGTTTGAAGTTTAAATCTTCTCATTGTCTACAATTCTTCCTCATCTGTCTCTCTGTTCAATGACTCCCCCACCCTTCAGCTTCAGGACAGGGAGTCAATGGTGACCTTGTTGGTGGGGGCACGCTACGGGGTGAGTCAGGTGGTCAATCACAAACTGAGCATCCTGTCCACCCTCACAGAGTTCACCAGCATCACACGCATTGAGCTGCTGCCTGAATCTGACAAGGTCAGCCTGGTCAAAATATACTTGCAGGATATTAAGGTAAGAGCAGAAATACACACACACACACACACACACACACACACACACACCTTATATACAAGACAAAATACTTTAAACATTGTCCAAAAGCACATTTAATTTGAAGAAACTGAATCAGCATTACAAGCACTGGGATTAGCCCGATGTGAACATTTTCAAACCAGTTCAATATTAAGCCAAACACCAGACTGGACCGGTATACCAAATTTTACCAGTTGTCCCTCTTGACTCAGCAGCCGCTCCTGTGTGGAACATAATGACACTGTATCCCAACACTGTCAGCTAGTGTTTGACTATGGCATAGCATCACGTAACATCTGAGCTGTCTGTCCACATTCAATCCATTAAATATGCACTGCTGTTACATCACGTAATCTAATCCCGAATCTATCAGCTGTGCACTCGAGATCAGACTGGGTATGAAACCACTTAAAAGATGAGTGAGTAGCCTACCAGCTATCTTCCTACGTTTGTAACGTTACTTTTTTAAACAGAAAACACATAAAATGAAAGGAGACAGTTTTACATTGTAATATCTACATGAAATGGCAAACAATATAGCCAACAGCAGGTAGCCTAGCTTATAAACTTTCATCTTCCCTCCATCCAGTTGCCACTGTTATTAGGTTTTTGTAGTGGAATAAGGCCACGATCACACAGAAAACATTTTGCAGGTTGCAAATCTCAAGACGCACAGCCTTTTTTTTATTTAATTGAATGCCAGTAGTTAAAAAACGCCTGCTGCGCCTTTTCATTGTTGCCAGGCAACCACCACATCACCTTCTTACCCTATCCTTCCCATGAAATCTATTTATCTTTTTTTTTTCTTTTATTCACAGTAATCAGTGTCTAGTTCCTAAAATGGACAGGCAGAGGGTACTTGCTGTAGCTCTGGTTGAGGGTGAGAGGCTGTCAGCAAATAGTTGGGCACAGGTAAACAGAGATCTGTGTGGGTACATGAGACCCCAAAAAAGAGGGTGGATCCTGGGGAAGTACCACCAGCTGGTCCAGGAGCTTTGCCTCCATGATGGTCGTTTCAAGTACTTCACTTATATGCTTCCACACCTTATGTTTTTTACTGAGATGGTGGTAACTGTGATTTGTAAAGTCACATAGCTCTGGGTATCCAGCAACCACTACCACCAGTTTCTCCTCAATTGTTTACCAACTGTAAACTTCTTGTCGTGACCACCACAGAAAGCCTGCTTCATGGATAAAGAGAGAGAGACGATGTGGGGTGCTTTTCCACTCTGAGCTGAAGTTTTTCAACTTGAGGAGTTCAGAACGCTCTGGTTAAAACGGTAGGCACCTAGAGCGCAGAAACGTGAGGCACATAGCAATGCAGTAACAAGCAAAAAGCTTCATTTTCATTAAAAACAATTACAAAAAGCTGCCTCCAGCTGCTACAATGCTTTCTGTGTGATTGGGGCCTAAGAAGGTCTCATATAAATGATTCCTCATTTCAACTTCCTGAATCAGCTGTTCCTCCTCCATTGAGTTGCTTTCAAAGCAAGAGACAGGAATGAATACAAATATGGCGTCTGATGAAATTTCTGCTCAAAACAGCAGTTTCATCCAGTTAGGACACCTCTTTCATTGGTTGCAAATCCAAAATGTTGTCATATCAGCCCATCTGCCATGTCTCATCTCATCGCCCCAAAAAACACATGAACTTTTATGTAAACAGTGTGCGCCGCTCTCCCCCCTCCCACCTGTACTGAAATTTGATCTCCTTCATGTTGACGACACTGACCTCAGCTCAGCAGTAAACAGCACCCAGCCTGTCAGACACTAGTGGTTCTGTTAGTCCATTTATAAACATATTATTATATTAGTCACGCTATCATATAGTTTATTACCAATGCAATATGAGTTGGATTTAGCACTGTGATGCCGTCAGTGCAGGTTGATGTAGGCTACTTTTTTAATTTGTCAAAACATGTCATAATGACAAAAACTGGTTCAGCTGGTTTGCATAAAATCAAACCAGTTTAAGCTCCTACACCAGACCGGACCAGTAAAACCATAAATTGACTCAACTCTAACAAGCACTGCTACAAAATTGGGTTATTATAGGTTGCATACCAATTAGCATTATTTGTTCACCCTTTGTTGGTGCAGTTAGATGCACCTGCAGTTCGGTCACAGGAGATTTAGGTCTGAAGCTCACCAATCAAACTGCTTAACAATACTTTGAGCCTACAATCATTTAACATGTAGATGTTTTTTTTATTGAGATCAATTAATTCAAAATTGTTTTTTTTTTTTAAATAACCAGTTACCTTATTTGGTGTACTTTCCTGTAAACAATGTGCAGACATTAGTATGAAAAGAAGAAAAACAGATTTTTAATCAGTATAATGAGCCTTTCGGATAAGACAGGATTACTGTGTGCCAAGTGTTTTCCCCTGGTGAAACTGTCTTTCCATTCCCTCTCTTTCCTCATCTCATTATCTCATATCATCTTGTCTTTTTTCTCATAAAAAGCCCATCACATTGCTATTGGAGTCAGCAGCCGCCAAAGATATGTCCTGCCTAATAGCAGGGTACTGTCGAGTGTTTGTTGACCCTAACCTCAACATCTTCCCCTGGATACATGACTCCAGGAAGCACAGAGTGTCTGCTGAGGAAGGTACACATTGACAGTAATGTACAGCCATAACAATGATGCATCCATCCATAAAGTCTCAAAGCAGGATATTGTAATCAATAAATAACTGTTGTCTTGTTTTCGTGTTGGTGTCCGGTCACAGGTTATGTGTCACGGTGTGGCAGCGACTCAGACTCCTCAGATCTGGACATGGAACCACTGGTCACACAGGTGTCTCATGACGAAAAGCCCTGCCCTCGTGTCAGGTCCTCATCAGACCCAGAGGGAAGAAAAAGGAAAGAAAAAAACACAAGAAGAAACAAAGATGGCAAAGAAAAGGGGGATACACCTTGGGAGGATAAAAAGCAAAAGGAAGAAAAGGATGCTGACCCCGAAAAGGAAAATTCTCCCCTAGATAAGAATAGAGAGAGTGAGAATGAAGATACGGAGCAGAAGGAGGAGTCGGAGGAGAGAATGCATGATGGTCGCCAAATGCCGATCCAGATAACAGACAATGATTCAGGGGACCATGGGGGAAAAGTGGGACAACAAGGTGAAATGGGAGGTGGAGAAGCAGTGCGAGCAGCAGAAGAGCAGCCATCTGTGTCAGAAGCATCAGATTCTTGTAATACTGACTCTCGTGTCCTCACCAGCCCCTCCAGTGACTCCCTCGATGCTTTGGAGGAAGATGACTTCGTTTCATGTTCTTCTTCCTCTGTCCACCCCAGTGCTTCTTCTCAAACTCTTGCCCATAGCCACGCTCCCCTCCACCTTCACCCATACACTTATAAACACATTCAGCCCCACCTCCTTGCCCCGCCACCAGCTCATGCCCATCCCCTCATCCACCTCACAACTCAAGACAAAGGAGGAGGCTGCAGGAGGTCAGGCGACGGAGCCGATCCCCAACTCCTCACTCCCATCTCCCCCTCTTCGAGTCTTCACCACCACCAAAAATATCCAGGTAACCTCTGCTCTGATGACACTTCCCTGTGTTTTGCTGACCTCTCCCGCCTTGTGGACTTCCTGCCGAGTCCTCCAGAGGCCAGTGAGGAAGAAGATGAAGAAGAGGAGTTGAGGAGGAGGAGGAGGAGGAGGAGGAGGAATATGTTGAAAGAAACGGGGGAGTCAGAAAGAGGAGCAGGTGAAAGAGGAAGCGAAAGCAAGGAGGGCAGTGTTAAAGAACATCCACTATCCCCTTCTCCATCCTCCCCCTCTTCCCACATGGACTATGTGTTTAACTTTGACCAAAGCGATGCTCGCTGCTACTACAAACTCTGCTCCAACATCACCCCCGACAGCGCCCGCAGTCTTCCCCACCCGCTGCATCAGAATGAGGGAGAAGACTGGGACCAAGAGGGAGATCCAGCTAAGGCGGTTGACCTGGAGCCTGTCCCCATCCTTCAGCCACCACCTGGCTTTGGAGACAGCAGCTCTGATGAGGAGTTCTTTGATGCCAGAGATGGCTTCACCTCACCGGAAGACTCAACCTCAGGGGCCATACCAAGAGGTGAGTTTTTGTTGTGAGTCTGATCACATGAATCTTCTGTCATTTTCCGACCCTGTAAAGTGATGAAAACACAGGCTGTTACTTCAGCTTTCTGCTGCCATCTAGTGGTTGTTTTAAATCCACATAGAGCAATGTCACATAATTGCCAGGAAAATAGCAGACCACACTTCTGGCTACACTTACTGGAACAGTGACTTGGACGTGGTCCACTGACTACATAGATTCAGACTATAGAGCCTTTAGAGCCCAGTGCATCATGCTCTCTTGCCAGAAAAGAGACAGCATTTCCTCCATGACACTTAAGCCCCGTTTCCGTGTAAAACTTTAGGTGTAGTGCCTTTAGAACCAAAAGTAACCGGTATGAACATGTACCAAGACCCGAGATCTGTTAAGTGTTTTCACCACAGATAATACTCTTACATGTGGGTGGGGTTGTATTTCCTTTTCACTGGTGACACAGAGGAGCGTCTGCATCTTGTTTATCAACCACAGAATGGGGTTGCACACTAACATTTTCACGAAAAAAAAAAAAAACAGGCTGGAGTGAGTCTTTCTCAATAGGATATTTAAAAAATAGAGGGCTTGTGCATTGAGTCCTTGTCAGACAAGAGCAGGGGTTTAGTGCTGCAACAGTGCTTTGCAATGTTTTTTTGTTTTTTTTGGAAACAGAATATTTTCAGTTCACAAAATCCAGTTGAAATTCATAAACATTTTTAAACAATTTAAGATCCAATCATCACTAAAGTGTATGTCATCCACAGCCCAGTGCAGACCAGATTCACGACAAGATGAAAACATTTTAGAACGTTGCAGAGAAAAGTTGCAGCAGTGTGAACTGGTCATCTGAGCTTGACTTAGGCCTGCTGATGGTGTCACCTGTAACTCTGCTGGTCAAGTCTTCGGTAGCTAGTTTTAGAAATAAATGACGTAAAACTTGTCACTTGTATCTACAGCCAGTGGGCTTGTAGTGAAGTCCACTGGTCATGTCAAAATGGCCGCAGGTGGCGTGTTAGGTTGCTCAGCAGGTGCTCTGTCCATGCCGAGCCCTCTCTGTCCATCCCGTCAGATGGTGGGTCGCTGCTGCTTGCTGTATGTGTTTATGCCCCCTCATACACACACATTCTCATTGACTAACTAATAAGCGCTGCTTATTTATATTATTGTGGCATATTGATCATGATTATAGTCCATCTGATGCTTGTTTTGTTTCTGTTTTTCACCGTTTCGTCACTACTACAAATACAACTGTCACCAGTATCTCACTGTCACTATTCTCATTCATATTTTAAGAAGCTCCAGATTTTATTCAGCCACAAAACAAGCCTGAAAAGCAGGAAATCAAAACAGAAGAAAGGAGTTGTTGTATAGAGATGATACAACATCTTATCTAGTTGCATTGGTTTGAACCGGCAGGTTTTTAGGACGCTGCAGAATGGTGCATTGCAAGTAGTTGCCTGTATTTCGTCGCAAATTCTTGGTCTGAACTGGGCTTAAGAAGGACAATAAAACAAGTGGAATGGTCAGTTATACTGACATTAAGGTGTATTGAATGATTCACATCATCAACTCGTACTGATAAAGAGAAGAGAGCTTTCCACCTTTAAAGTTGCTGGCAGAGGCAGTAAAACATCCTTTCATTTTACAGGTATAGTTGTAGTTAGGTCTAAAAAACTTGCCACTCTATGAACAATGGTTAAATAAGCTTCAAAACCAGCCACTACTCAGCCCTGAGCAAGAGTGATGGTTCTCTATTGACCAACCATCAGACTGGGTTTCTAGCTCCACCTCTTAGTATCAGGTCAGTGTGCTAGGTACCTCAAAAGAGGGGTGATGAAAAATGGGGATGGTATGTAATGGTTCTATGATACCATGCACAACTTTTCACAATGGAAATGCAGAAATAACCGGTCTGATAATGAACTAAAGTGAAGAGAACCAGACTGCTTGGTGAAAACGAGGCTTTACTGTATCTATTAGCTGTTAGCAGCTCTACTGCAGGGAGATTTCCCCTTAAGATTTACCAAGTGGTTTCACTGAAACCATGTTTAAGGCCCAAAGATGTCCACCTATCCAGAAGTTCACACAAAAAGATACTAGAGTACAAAAAGTATAAAACTGAATACTAATTTGTGCAACAGAGCTCCGTTTTTTCCTTCATTCATGTCCCATTAACCATCTCACAAACCCTTCCATTTATCTTGTGACCTCAGTCCGGAACCACTGGGTTTAACCAGCTACAACAGTAAATTGCTATTTATGCATTGATGCAACACCATTAACTTTCGACTGTCATTCATAATAGCAGTCACTGCACTCTGCAGAATGAAGACTTTTACGTATAATACAACCGACACGCAGCAGTGGAGGAGCGAAATGATAATGGAGACCTTGAAGGGAATTATCCCGCTAATACCATGGTCAATTACCAAAGAAATAAAAAGTAAGAATATTCATTTATATTTTTATGCTTTTTGCAGTCAACATCTAAACTTTATCACAAGCCATAGTTCAATTTCCTTGGTAACACGTGAGGGTTTACCTAATACCTGTAAAAATCATTGCTGCCCCATAAGGTTCTTATGTAATGGAAATGTTATTCATTACTCCAGTAAATAGGACCTTAGATACAACCGAGCAACAGGAGATATTCTAGTCCGCCAAGCTCATGGAACCCTTTGGCCCAGCTATTAGCCAGAAAACTAATATTACGCGAGCAATTTTTAAAGTCAATAACATTGTGTACAGTTGACAAACAGTAAATATAATGTAACAGTATGTATAACAACAAGACTGGCTAGCATCCAGCCATGTCATTGTCCCCATGTCACTAAGATTTTCACAAACAAACAATATGCCACGTGTAACATTACTGTTGGCCGCAGCCTGATGTAGCGAGTTTGCAAACGAGATGTGAAATACTTGCTTAAGTTCAAAGGGACAGTGTAGTGCCTGCAGGGTGTGTTGGAGTCTCCCTCCTGTGGTGTTGAGAGGATGAGGCTCTGAAGTACTAACAGTACTCTTTGTTGTAAATTAATTGTAAATGGATTACCAATACTGACACTTTAATGTAGCCGCAACATTAATTTAGAACAGTGAACAGACAGTTTTACCAAAACTACTTAGTAGGTGTCCATTACCAGTTTTTAGCAGACATCCTGCAACCAATCAGAGTCGAATAGTCACCCAGACCATGGTATAAGACAAATGTATTTCCATCTTTACTGTCTATTTCTTATCTCAGTGTACTACACACAGAACACAAGAATTAGTTTGTTTTGTGAAACATTAAAAGCAAATTTTCATATAAACCTTTTTGAAAACAAGTTTAGCTGAGGTTTTTTCTTGCTATCTTGCAGATGTTCGCACAGAGATGAAACTGGACTTCCTCAGCACACTCAGCCTCAGTGACATCAGAGTCTCAGTGACAGATGCAGACAGTGATGGAAAAGTGGAAGAAGAAAGAAAAGGAGAAGACGAGGAGGGAGGAGGCAGAGAAACATTGTTCCAGCTCAGAAAAAGATGCCGTAAGCGCCGTTCCTTCATGGAAACTGATTACACCTCTAGAGTGTCATATCCAGAGCCAGATCCAGAAATGCAGGGCCTTGTCTCTAATAGGCTTCATAAGAACTTGTTGGCAGAAGCCAATGATGCACAGATGCTGAGTTCAGATCCTGAACCTTCAGCACAAACCCAGAATCCCAGTCCTACTGTCTCCTCGTTGACTCACTCTGAAGGGGAACCGGCTCAGCTCGAGTCAAAACCCATCCTGTCCATACCCTGCACCTATGGACCTGGCTCTCCACATGGTTTGGAGTCCCATGAGCAGACTAGGGCTCCACCGGCCCCCTCCAGGACCAGGAAACAAGAAATGGAGATGGAACCTGACGCAATGGAATCCAAATCGGTCACAGATCTTGTAAAGGTAGCAGCTCCTACCATCACCGTTGTCCGCTGCCGGGTTGATCCAGATGGGAAGGAGAGTGCTGATCGAAGGGGTGACGGAAAGGAGGAAGGGGAGGAACAGAAGGAGATGGGTGAGGGAAAAGAGGAGGGAGAGAAGGTAGAGACAGCGGGTTTGTCAGGGAATGGACCTTTCACTAAACATATGTTTTTGCCAGAAAGCACTGAGGAGCAAGAAGAAGAGAAGAAAGAGGGGGTGATAGGGTACTCATCCAGTTCAAAGAGACCACCCCTAGGTGCTGAGAGGCAGCCAGAGGGCAACACACTGTCTACATGTTTGATAGAGGTGAATAAAAAGAGTAGTAATGGCCTTTTGGGAGTGCATCTGATTGGCTTAGAGCAAAACACATATGTAGAAGAACATATGCTTGAAGGTGTTTGTGAGACGTCAAATCCACCATCACACTCACCACCACCCCCTCCACCCTCAACCCCTCTACCTCCCATAGCAGGTCTTCACAAATCCCAAAGTGACTGTTTTGTAGGGGAAGAAGGAGGCAGCAAAAACACGGGAACCTCAACCACAATGTCTTTTTCTAATTCTGAGGAGATGCAACTCTGCAAACTGAGTCACACTAACAAGGCACATTTACGTGAAGACATCACCACTAGTGTTAATGAGGTTGAAACCGCTGGTGTTGTTAGCTCTACTGCGACTACCAGTGATGAAGTTACTGACAGCACCAATTCAGACAATGTTTTTGATGATGAAGAGGTGAGTAATTCTTTAAATTCTAGTTTAAGTGACAAGAAAGATGACTTGGCCATAGTTACAAAGCATGGCATCAGTGGAAATTCAGCTACAGCTAGTAAAGGTGAGTCTAAAAGTACTGTCAAGTCTCTTACCAACACTGAAGCACATACAAGAATTTATCAAGTAAATTCTGATTATACTCGAGCTATAAACTCTATCACCGCAAAGCTGGGAGCTGCAACAAGTGCCACCTCTCCTACATTTAATGCAGGTGCTAAATTGCAAAGTTCTTCCGATTCGGATCAAAATCCAGACGAACCCAGAAGTGACTGCACTTTGCTAAGTGCTGAAGCTAAAGGTAGTTTAGCTTGTCCTAGCTTAGTTAACACAGCCACATTCCATGATATCTCCAAAGCGCCTCCTTCTCCAACTAACTTCCTCTTTCAGACCTATTCTCCGAGCATTATCAATCGCTTATCTGCCTCCACACTAAGGGGGAAGATTCAAAAGTTGCCCCTTTATTTATCACGCTCCCAGGAAACCATCAACCAAGCAGGGCTGGGGAATGTAACTCAGAGTTCCGTTGAGGACAGCAGTAGGGACGACATCGAGATCACCATCAAAGTTACGGATGTTGATGATGTCACACAAACAATAGAGACGGGCACAACAGTAGAATCAGTGGAGTCGGATGATTCAGATGCAACGGTAACAGGATCTGAGGTGGATGAGGAGTTTTTTGTTGAAACAAACTCAGCTAAGAGTTTTCATTCAGTGTCAGAGGTGAAGGAAGTAAGCTCTCCATTGCCTGTACAGACTGAGCCCAAATCCGAACACCAAAATCAGCTCCTGTACACTGGAACTGTCAAGAACACACCTGGACCAATAACCAAGCCTCCAGCCTCCACAGTGAACAGCCTCCGAAGAGACACTTCAGGCCTAAAGATGGACACTCCTGGCCCTATAAAAGATGCTCCAGAATCAAACATGAAGGTCGCAAGTCCAGGTGAAGACTTTCCAGGTTATAAACTGAACTATCAGTCGCGTTCTGTTCCCCCTCCGGTCGTGGTGACCACACAGAATCTAAATGGGCCAGCACTCCCTTTTCATAGTCAGCCACAGAAAGTAAGACGGACCAGTAGCGACAGACCTTTGATGGGTCTTTGTAGGCCTACAGGGCAGAATTCAAACTCATCAACAACACTTTCCTCAGGCTGCAGGGTGTTTACCATCTGTGAGGATCCATCCCAGACAAAGAGCCCGGTCGAGGTGGGGACTACCCAACCCTTGAAGTCTGACTTTGGCTGCACTTCTGTGCTAGCGTCTGGATGTGAGTCAGTTGTGGAAAAGGTGCAGGTGCCGCTGGATGCTTGTGGTTGCCCAACAGTCTATACCAACTGCTTCAGCAGCGGGGACAGCTTTGACGAGGAGCTGACAGTCTACGAGTTCTCCTGTCGCACACAGAGCAGCGGTGTGACTCAGACTTCTGGAGCAGGTCTTCCTCTCATTACCTCTCCAACCATTCCCACCTTTCTTTCCACATCCTCCACTCACTCTCCCTCCTTCCCACACTCCATCATTTTCTCCTCCTCTACCTCTGAGCTCAGTCCTCTCCTCTCACCACTGTCTGAGTCCTCTGACCATCTCCTGTCTCAAACACACAAGAACACCATCAGTCGGTTAGGGCAACAGCGCTACCCAGAACCTCCAACAGGTTTCCAAGTACTGCGCGTAGATGTGGACCAGCTCCTCTCCATTCTGGAAAGTAGTGGTGCTGACCGATCTGTGGCAGGCCATGGAGGTCGTCACCCAAGGGACACCTGCCCAGCCCACTTTACAGAGAACAAGAGGGTGCTCCAGATAGAGGCACGGCGGCTGATGTCAGGTTGCCAGAAGGTTGTGGGGATTGGACAGAGCCCCGAGGAGATGCTTTACTCCCTGGCTGACAGTTTCCGGACCCTGGTGGAGTTGGCAGGTATATGCCTGTGGTTCTCTGGTTGTGAAAGGTGTGACCGCAGAAACGCAGAGGCAGTTGCAGGTCTGGCAGATGTTGCCCGTTCATTCAGGGACTTCTGTCTGGCAGCGGAGCGAGCCAGCAGCAAGCGTAGCTGCCAGGACCTGAGCACCAAGCTGCTAGCAAAACAGTGCACTGCGCTCACTGCATCTGTCTTCTGCCTCACTCAGCTGTTCCGCACCCTCACTGCACTATGATTGAACCACAACCTCTGAAGTCTTTTGAAATGACCTGCAGGGAACCTGTGTGTGTGTGTGTGTGTGTACCTCAGTGAGCCCACAGCTGCTGCAGGTGTGGGCAGAGTGTGACCCAGGACAGTCATGTATAGGATGGGCAGTGTGAGGTGAGATTACCTCAGAAACACACTGGAGTCACTGAGCTCCATGATAGTTCAAATGATCACAAAAACTCAACATCATAGAGCCGATTTGAGATGGTTGAGGTGCATGTGGTTACTGACTCTGCTGTGCACGTACTGTAGCCCACAAACCAAACAGTCAGCCAGCAACAGACTGTAGATTGGTGCAAGCTGCAAAAGCAGAATCTGCTTGCATTCCAGTGTTGAGGAACTGATGTACTTGAATGTATTCTATCTATTGTGTTTATTTATTTATTTATTCATTTATTCATTTAATTATGAGTTACTGCAGTGAGCAAGCAAGGAATGTAAAAACAAGGAAGAAAAGGAAATGTTTACAGGCATATCTTTAGATAGAGCATAGTGTCGTGGGCCTTCTACAAACATTCGCAAGCACACAACCTCAAATACACAGAGTGAATCAGTATTTGATTCCATTCATACACAGGCCTTTTGTATGACTGAATGAACATGTAAAGATAAGAAACACTGCAGTTTACTGATGCTTATATATCCTTACATTCTCCAAGCTGTTGGTGAGGACTTCTTTGAATGTTACTGTTTACAAAACCAAAAACTAGGGTGAGAAATTATTTGATCAGATTCCCACAAATCAAGCCTGAAGCAGTGTTTGCCATTTTATAAATCTAGTAGCAGAATGCTGATGTATGCTCATTATGTAACTTTATGAAACAACAGTTTGGATGAGATACAGATCTTTGCACATTCAGTTTGTTGACATTTTGTACAGACATTTAGTATGACTTGTGGAAACATAATACATTTGCAAGCTTTTCTCTCATTTATTTGTTAACACTCTCTTTGTTCACCTCCAGAAGAAACACTGAACTCTCCAGTGCATGGTGATGTGGCTGTCAACCACCAGGCTTTTCCATACATTTATTTCTTTTTTTCTATTTAACATGTCCACTGAGAGCAAGAATCTTCATTCTATAGGAGACTTCCCAGTAAATATGTATGATATGTGATAGTGCTGGGCGGCATACCGGTCTATCCAGTATACGGGTATTGGGTATTCCAGGTGATGTGAATTTTTCATTTACCGTCATACTGCTACAGAGCTGCAACAGCTGCTGAAGTGTGTCAGTAAACAGTGAAGAGCACACTAACAGAACTCTACACTGAATGGGAGAGGGGAGAACTATCAACTGCATACCCTTCTTATAACTTATAGAGAGGTGAAGGATGAAGAAAAAGAGACTAGAGATTAGGGATGCACGATAATATTGGCACATCATCGGTTTTGCGTATATTGGCTTTAAAATGAACAGAATCAGAATTGGCCAACATGCTTTTTTCTTATTTTGCACAATGAATGAATATTACATACTTTGAAAAGTGTTGTATTTTATGTCTCTATCTGCTGGTGGGCCATCATAAGAGCATGCATGCTTAATGTGATGTTAATTCCACTACAGAAGAGATTTGATGATCACTAAAATTAGATGGGGAAAAAAGTGGATTTATCAATCGATCAGTATTGGTTATTGGCCAAATGAGTTGTTACGTATCGGCATATCGGCAAAAAATCCAAGGAAGTTTTTTTGCTTTAGAAATCCAGCATAACATTAGTTTTCCGGGCAGCTGTTGTTGCGAGTGGTGGTAACACTAGCAGCTTAGTCCATCATCACTTCAGCAGAAAACGTGTTGATATATGCAGTTATGGTCATCAGATTTGAGGATGTCAGTAGCGCCAGTGAAACAGTGAAACCAAAGGGTCAGACATAGCCTGAAGCGAATTTGCTCGAGGTGCTGCATCAAGTGGAAGAGCGCGATTATGAACATAATAACACTCCACCAATTCAAGGATATGGTCTGGCTACAGACAGTAGAGAAAGAGAGACTCAGAGCAATGGTTAAGACACTGGATTCGAGGTATGTCTTAATGGGGCAAAAATACCTTAATGTGAATTATTGTTTGGCTTGTTTTTTACTTATACAGTAGAATATTTGAGAGATATCTCTTTGAATACTTAAATACTTTGAGTATTTACGTTTATTGTGGCTTATTCTACTGTCAGGAGGACATAAAATATAAAAATATTTTAATATTATGTATATATTGAAGGCTTCGATTACTGTGTTTCACAAAAATATCAAAATATTTTGTTTTGAAAAGTGTCAGTGTTGAAGTTTTTAGCACAATAAAAAAGTTTAACATTCTGCAGCTGTTTCATGCTTCCAGGTTCCATCATTATCATGTGATTGTGGGGCCAAGCAAACCCTATGTAATCTCAGCCTTCAGTATATTTGATGGCATTAAAATGTTTTCATAGGTATTTTATGTAATCCTGACAGTAGAATAAGGCACAGTAAACCTAAACGGAGGCCCAGTCAAGCAGAACATGAAAAATAAAAACAAATACCATGATACAAATTTTTGGTCATACCCCCCAGCACTAGTATGTTAAGCTCTGTTTCCACCGAGCAGTACAGTACGGTTCAGTTCAGTTCGGTCCACATTTCTTTCCATTTCTGCTGTGAAAAGTTGTGGATGGTACCAGTGGAACTGTTCCATACCATTCCCATTTTTGGCACCCCTTCTGTTGGGGTACCTAGCACACAGATCTGGTACTAAAAGGTGGAGCTGTGAACACTGCAGTCCATTGATTGGTCAATAGCGGATGGTCACTCTGCTCAGGGTTGAACTGTGGCTGGTTTTGAAGCTCATGTAATCACTGTTCATACTGTGGAGAGTTTCACAGTAGACTGTAACTTTAAAATGAAAAGATGTCTTGATGCCTCTTGCAGAAGCTGTAGTCGGAGTAAAAAATAAGCTTGTTCACCAGGCCGACTGCCGGCAACTTTTAACGTGGAATGTTAACTTGTAATGTAACTCAATGCATGAGTTCAGGTTGTGAATCAATCAACACACCTTAATTTTTGGTTTTTATGTGACATACATTTTTAGTAATGAGTGGTTTACATATATATATATATATATATATATATACCTGTGTGTGTGTGTGTGTGTGTATAAAGTTTGACTGGGTTATGTGAATGGCATATATTCTAATCCTCACTAGGAGGAAGAAAAAAAAAAAAAGCATAGCGCAGCGTCTTTCCTGTGGGCGTCGGCAACACTAAACCCCAAGCTTGCCTGCGAAGGACTATATGCACAAACCCACTATTTAAATATCCCACTGCTCTGATTTTTGTGTCATTGTGCAACCCTGTTCTGCGGACGATAAACGAGGTGCAGACTTCCATCCAGCGAGTGCTGGACAGAGCAGTGAATGACAACAACCCCCGCCCACATGAAAGAGTACTGTTTGTGGTGGAAACGCAAGGGTTTAGGTGCCATGTCTGAAAGGTTACTTTTGGTTCCAAAGGTACCACACCAAAACTGTTTGGTGGAAACATGGCTTTACATAGTTTTATGAGAATCTTAAGAATCTTAAATTTCAAGCAATTGTCAAGCTTTTTCAGATCATAAACATCTGCACATCTCTTGCTGGGGTTTGGGGACATCGACTTAGACTGCAATGTCCCTCACACTAAGTGCATTATTATTACAAATTTTCCAGTATGACCATCAATACTAGCAAATCGGTGACCGAACAGAACACAGATAGCCCCAGCAGTGCAGGATTACAGTATGTAGCACTGTTGGCTATCTGTATGCGCTTTTTACCTTCTGAGTGAGACTATCTAAGAAGATCTGACTGATCCAACCATTGGTTGACAGCCCATCACTAGAGTCCCTTGAACTCAACACATCCATCACAGAATCATGTAGCCTAAAACACTGATTTATGTGAAGCTTATTGTGGATAAGCTGTCATATTACAGCATTTTCACTTGGAATGTTTCTTGAAATAACAGGGATTGATGCACATAGACCTGCATGTTCACTGGAGAAATTAAAAGTTCTCAGAAATAATTTCACCACTGCAGTACTGGAAACACAATTAATTGCCAACAGTGACAGTGGTTCTCTATATACGTAATAATAGTGGCAATTGAAACACTATTTGTTAACTTGTCCTGTTTTGTTCCCTGTGGGTACAACGGAATATAATTTCCTGTATTTTATCCCCAGTTTGCAGCAGAGAAGAATATAAGCAGCCTACTTTTACTGATTTCCATGAGAAAATTGCCCCCAGACAAATGGAAATGAGCAACTTTTTGTAATCATCATCTGTGCTCACCAAGCATGCTGTAATAAGCCATAAAATGCATTGTTTCATCAGGGATTTTATCTGTGAATGACTGAATGATGACGTCTGCTCTTGCTTTGTAATCCTCAATCTCCACCATTAAAAACAATGTCAAGAACTTCTTTCCAGTATTCCTTTATTGCTCATCTGCTTGTACAGTCTTTGCTCACTCAGCCAAACAGCCACCAGGACAGGTTCATACAGACAAAACATAGCCCAAGTTCACTTTTACATAAACACAGAACTTCAATAATGAAGCCAGCAGTCAGTGTGGGTCAAAATGCCATAACAGGCTTTTTTGAATTCAGGATCCCTAACAGAAATATCATAAAAGCAATTAATAGGATAACCAAAACTACACACAAAATAAACCCCTTTCCCAACAGAAAAACACCCAAACTACTACCAGTGACACTCTAAACCTTAAATTACATCACCACAACTCAACAGATCAACTCCCATTGCTCCAGCTGCCTCCTTTACTGGAGGCCAACACCAACGGCAGTAAAAGATAAAACCATACGTTAATAAATTTACTAAAATCAGATAAAACAATTTACAATGACTACCATAAAATAGGATAGAAAATAAACGGCAGTCAGCACTTTGCCTGTGAATTGAACACAACACAGGTTAATCTTTGTCCAACCAGGCAAGCCTTGTTTAATATTAAAAGACATTTCTACCTTTTCTCTGCCATTTCCCTTGGACCGTTAGGACCCTTTACGAAAAGAAACAATGAATTGTTGGCAGACCCATCTTTTGTATTTGTCATTTTTGAAAAAAAAAAAAAAAAAAAAAAAAAAAACAGTACCTCAGGGTGTATTTGTACCCCTATGCTATCTTAACTATAAAATCTATTTAAAACACTAGGTTTGTTCAGCTTACCAGGTAAGCATGTGCACAGGGGTGATCACAAATCCAGACTGAGGCTCACACAAACCTGTGCTCCATGAGCCTCTTAGCAGCTCAGGTGCTCTCACTTTGCCTGGCCAAATTTTTCGTTGTGTCCTTGTGTCCCCCGCTACAAAAAGTTATATAGCAACTATTTTAAAATGTGTTGCAGAACCAAAAATAGCACACCAAATCTCTCTGATGCTGTGCTCACACAGTCACCTATTTTTGCTAAAACTTAATTTGTTTGTAAGATTTTGTGGATAGTCCAACGTGAGCAAAGTTGGATTCCTGATTATAATGTTTGAAAGTATTTTTCTGCAAATATACTTGAGCCAAAAGGGTCTGGGGTCACCCAAAGTCGGACAGATCAGTCGAAATGAAGTAATGAAACCAACCTGGAATAATAATAATAATAATAATAATAATAATAATAATAGTAACAAAAATAAATCATCCGTAGACAAAACAATATGGGAACAGCAGTTGTAGCAATATAAAATTTTAGCCCAAACTTCATATCAGTAACAATTACATGCAACAATAATCTGGTTGATCCAGCCAGACTCCCTGTTGACCTATTCTGGTACTGCTTCGCTGCCGGCAGACGAGGGGGACATTCCCTCTGACAGTACTATTATTAATTATTGTTTAGTTTGATTATTGGTGGTAACGGCAAAAATGGAATTAGTTTTAATATTCTCTCTGAACTCGGAGTAGAGCCGCTGCTCCTCCACATAGAGAGGAGCCAGTTGAGGTAGTTCGGGCATCTGGTAAGGATGCCTTCCGGACACCTCCCTTGGGAGGTATTCCGGGCATGTCCAACCGGGAGGAGACCTCGGGGCCGCCCCAGGACACGCTGGAGGGATTACATCGCCCTGCTGGCCTGGGAACGCCTCGGGGTTCCCTTGGAAGAGCTGACAGATGTGGCTGGGGAGAGGACTGTCTGGGCTTCTTTGCTGAGGCTGCTGCCCCCGCGACCCGGACCCAGATAAGTGGAGGATGACGAGTACGAGTACGAGTACGAGTATTCTCTCTTTCCCTTTTTTCTTTCTTTTTTTTAAATTTCCTCTTTCCCTATCCTTTGACCTTTCAAACCTGTAGAGTATACACACACACACACACACACACACACACACGATACGACATGTCCCCTTATCCCCTGACAACACTCAGGCATGTATTTATCTTTGTATTCACTGTTTTTTGTTTTGTTAGTGCTTTGTATTGTCTTGCAATTACAAAAAAAAGTATACTTGAGCCAGTAGAACAAAGCTTCTGACCCCCCAAAAAATACAAACTTACAGAAAGTGGTACACTGGCAGGTGTATTGCTGAGGACCCAAGATCATGCAGTGGACTTGCAGCACGCTCATTATAAACTCTGAATAAAGCAAGCCACCAGTGCTCTGTGCGGGGATTCAGGGCTTGGCTGTTGGATGCTGGACACACTTGCGTTACAGAGACTGCCTACAAACTTGGTATTTCCATCCTGCTGTGCCTATGAATGTTCTTGTCAGCTCACATTTTCACTTATGGATTAGCTAGCAAAACTGTAAATTGAGTGCTGATAAATTCTCAAATTGACCATCATTACTTACTGGAAAATCTGAACAACATATTGTGCTAAAATTAACTTTTAGATGGATTATAGTATGTCCAACAACAAAAATCTACTCAGATGGGATAATAAGACAACATAATAACCCTTGGTTGATCATTTATTTACATTTATAATGGTCTTGTTCATGATAAGGCATTAAAAAGACCGAAAAGAGAGCCAGGCTAATACTGTTAACAAAGGCTCTCATTGGCTATTGTAAACTGTGCAAGGACATGGAAGCTCCTATTGGCTCAAGTGAGGTGTCAATCGAAAGGTCAGAGTTCAGCCACCATTTGCTATCTTGCTATCTGCAATATTTACATGCAAACTGGAGATATTATCAAAAATACATTGAGAAATTAGAACATTTGAAATAATGCAACTGGACTAAATATGTTACTGGATTGGACCATCTGGACCTTTGCAAATGTATCAGGACTGTTTTTGTTGGAAAATTATCGATTGGTGAATCATGGGTAAGTGATAGCTGTTTATTTGTTTGTTGGTTGTTTGACAGAAGCTTTTATTGTGGCTGCTGTGTGGTCATATCGTGAACATAGCAGTTATTAAGATATAATTATCTAATAAACCATTTGAGGCCTGTGGACAAGCTGTCAGTTTGTTAAGTAATATTTTAATTTCTACACTGATTAAAATGAGTCCCTGCAATGTGAAAACAGTTGCTTATACCTTTGATCACAAGGAAGAGTGGGGCAGGGGGAATATTGTTTTATACTTTGTGAATTCCCGAAATTCACCCAGTATGTGACCTGTAAAACCAGAGAGGAGAAGAGCCTGGACCTGCTGTATGCTAATGTAAAGGACGCATACACCTCCACGTCCCTTCCCCCGCTGGGTAGATCAGATCACAACTTGGTGCTTCTCACCCCCTGCTATGTGCCTCTAGTGAAGAGGCTGCCTGTGACCACAAAGACAGTGAGGACATGGTCAGAGGACTGCTATGAGGCACTGCAGGGCTGTTTTGAGGTGACTGACTGGAATGTACTCTGTGAGCCACATGGAGAGGACATTGATGGGCTTACTGAGTGCATTACAGACTGCATTAATTTCTGTGTGGACGGCATTGTCCCAGCAAGGACTGTGCGGTGTTACCCAAATAACAAGCCTTGGGTAACGAAGGACATCAAAGCCATACTCAACCTGAAGAAGAGGGCTTTCAGAGGTGGCAACAGGGAGGAGCTGAGGGACATTCAGAGGGAGCTGAGTGCAAAGATCAATGAGGCTAAGGACGGCTACAGGAGGAAGCTGGAGAGGAAGCTCCAGCTGAATAACATGAGCGAGGTCTGGAGTGGTATGAGGACCATCACCGGTTACAGACCAACTAGCAGTGGAGCTGATGGTAGCGTGGCTAGGGCCAATGAGTTAAATCTGTTCTTCAATAGGTTTGACACTGCTGCCCTGGCCCCTGTTGGCTCTCCTGCTGACTGTCTCCAGCCACCACCACTTCTGACCCCCCCTCCTCCTCCTGATAGCACCTCATCCAACTTGGTGAGCCCCTCAAACCCATCCCCCACTCCTCACACCTCCTCTGGCTCCCATGCTACCTGCCCTCCTCTCACTTTGGACTCCAACTCTCCCCCTCCTCAACCTGCACTCTTTACACCTCTACATGTTAGGAGACAGCTGAGCAAACTCCCCGCCGGTAAGGCTGCAGGCCCTGATGGTGTCAGCCCACTGGTTCTCAGAGCCTGCGCCGAACAGCCCTGTGGAGTGCTTCATCGTGTCTTCAAAATGAGCCTGAGCCTCCAGAGGGTCCCTGTGATATGGAAGACGTCCTGCCTCGTTCCAGTGCCAAAGATGCCGCAACTCAGCGGTCTCTCGGACTACCGACCGGTGGCACTGACGTCACATATCATGAAGACCCTGGAGAGACTTGTCCT
>NC_065510.1:43325447-43332556 GCF_006386435.1 Epinephelus moara
CATTGTCTATTTTAGTATTTTATTTATATCTTCATCTTTATCTCTTGTTTCCATTCATGCTGTATTTCTATTTCTACTTTGCACGGAGCATTGGAACAAAAACAATTTCCCCCCGGGGATTAATAAAGTATTCTGAATCTGAATCTGAATCTGAATTCATTCCATCCTCTGTGAATATGAAGTTAGCTGGATATAAAGTACAGTGTGAATTAATACTTTTTGTTGTTGTATTTTTCTGAGTCCAGCTGTCCATCTATATCTGAAGGAGAGGGGACACTTCTTCGAGGATAGCAATGTACATATCTTGGCCAGAGACGACAGATGGTTTCAAAGAGGTGTAAAATGAGCCATCCAGGTCAAACTGCAACGACCATCATTAAACAGAGGAGGTGGCCTACGACCCACTTACCACCTTACTGCAATGCAGTTTTGGGATCCTTCCCTAGACAACTTAACACCCATGCCCACCTGGACCCATCTAACTCTAACAACACACATGATGGACGGGTAGGTCACACCCACACAGAGTTTAAAGCCTGTGACTCTGCACCAGTCAGTTAGAACTGAAAAAGCCTCTTGCATTAAGGTGAAATGTCTTCAAGAAACTCAAGCAAGTCCAGTTACCTACAATATAGCACTTAAGACTACCATGACCTGCATGACTGACAATCTTTACCAACACCTTAAAAATGCAAAGCAACAGGGCGTCGGTAGAGTAGTGGATAGTGCCGGCGCCCCATGTACAGAGGTGATGCCTCGCTGCAGCAGCCGCAGGATTGAGTTCGGCTTGCAACCATTTGCTGTATGTCTCTCATCCCATTTCACTCTGTCCTGTACATTAAAGGCAATAGCCCAAAAAAAAAAAAAAACAATCTTAAAAAAAAGAAAACAAAGCGACAGAATAAATTTTATATTCTCTAGCTTTTTACCAAAAAAGTATTCAAATGTAAACCACTTGTAACCAACACTTTGATAAGTAATGCCTGGTACACACTACACGATATCAGGCCGATTCTAGCCCGACGCAGCGACATACGGTGTCGGTTCAGATCGTGAACGACAATGAGTGTCATACACGATAATCCATCGTGGATTGTGTCATAGTAGACGACAACAGACACAGCATCTGGAACGCCTCACGACGTTCCGACCGAAAGTCAAGTATGTTTGATTTTCTTTTTGTCGTTCACGACTGCTTCCATCACAGCCGTCACTTTGACCAATAGAAACACAGAACTTCATCAAAGCTTCATTTGAAACAAACTACATTATAAACGGGCCGTTATTTATTAATCCCTCTGTGTTTTTATATTTTTGTTACCTTTGATCCATTTTGTTTAGTTTGCCTTGATAAAGTTAATGCATCACGCTGTCATTTCAAACTCAACACTTCCTGTAGCTGTATAAAAATATAAGCCCATTATAACTTCTGTTGAGAGAATCCCTTCATTTTCTAAATAGGCTTTTAATGTGTTTTTGCAGGAATTTGTTGTGGGGGATTCACTGCATGCATGTTTGCATATAGGGATGATGTGGACCATCATGTAGTGTGTCATGTCGGCCAAGTCACGGCACGATTTTATGACTCCACAATCGTGTAATGTGACATAGTGGCTGTCAGATCTATCTATCTATCTGTCTGTCTGTCTGTCTGTCTGTCTGTGTGTGTGTGTGTGTGTGTGTGTGTGTGTGTGTGTGTGTGTGTGTGTGTGTGTGTGTGTGTGTGTGTGTAAATTAGGGGTTTTCTTTAAGTCATAATATTCAATAATTTCGATGATATGTCCGTTTTTTCATTTTGATCAGATTTGGTCGATGACCTGTGCACGGGCAGCTGCAGAGGTCCTTGATCTCGTGATGTTACCGTTACTCGTCAGCGTGACGTCGCTTTAAAAAACAGGAACAGGCACTCCGACATGCAGTGTGTGGAGAGGATCTGCTGTCTCATTGTTTGCATGATTTACTCCACTAATACTCCCATAAAACACTCTGTAGCGTCGCTAGTAAACTGTTATTTTACTATAGTCCACAGCATCTTCTGTTTTGCCAAAATTTCCTCATTACACAGCCTACGTCAGAGCCGTCACATCCCGTTTTGATTCGAGGCGCGACGTGATCTCGGTTGTTGTGGACTGCTGTAGCGACCCCAAAAACTCGTGACTCCTCTTCTGACACTCACTCATGTACCTACCAGCTTTGTCTGTGACAGACCTGTAGATGACGTTTACTTGAGGTGGAAATAGAGGAGCAGTTATTAAAACCAGCCTAATTAAAGCGCTTCTTTTTGGGTATGGACGGTCCTGCAACACACACTGAATGTAACGGGATGAACGGTGCCTCGACAGCAGCTGTAGCGGCTCCGTGTGCTCAGGGCTCCGGTGAAGGCTGTCTGAAGCGCGTCGGAGGCTTCGTCCCGCCGGACTACCGAAATGAGATAATACAAGTTGTTAAACTAGCTGGACCAGTGGTAAGACCTCCTGTTGTACCGGGCTGAAAAATAAGGGGTTACTATTGTACGATGGTCTGCGACTGTAAAGAGGTTTGTTTTCTTTCTCCATAGGCTGCTTTTTAATTCTTACAGTAGGCTAATGTCAATAATAATACACACAAGTCTTTATTTCAAGTGTTGTAGGTCTACACAGCTATAAAGTAGTAAAAAGAAAAACGTCATAAAGTCCACTCTGGTCTTTGGTAATGGCACAACTGTGATTTATACAAGTTTATATGTCTCACCTGAGAACCATGTGTTTTGTTTTAGGGTAGTTGAGCAGCTGCAGGCTTGTGAGTCGGCCTGTATGGTGGGTATATGGAGGTATTTTTGTGTCTTTTTGTTGCAATCATATAAAACTGTTTTGAGAGCATATTTCTTGAACTGCAATCAAAAATCAAGTTGTTTGTAAGTAAAAACGTACGATCATTTTGCTTATAAATCAGTACTCTTAGCTTGCAAGTTAAAAGGTTTTGCTTGCAGATCAGTCCTCTTTGCTTGTGAGTTAAAGTTTTGCTTGCAAGTTCAACTGCACTTAAAGGGGAAGTTCTGTTTTTTACAACCTGGACCTTATTTCTGGCATTAAATACGGTTGTTTACTCACCCAGATAAGTTTGGTGTCATTTGGAGTCCTTCGGAAGATATTTAGATCCCCAAGAGCCGCGTACATCCATATAGTGGGAATGATCGGGGCACCGACAATGAGGCTCTAAATAACACATTATCTGCCGCGAAACTCGTTCATTTCACCAATATGTTTTTATGAATTGCTAGAATTATCTATTAAGGGTACACTACTAAAATCTGAAGGTACTTAGGTGACATTTACCCACCTGAAAGAATAAATGAAAACAAATGGTGGTTTTGCTGGTCTTCAGTAGCTTTACTCTAGGTGTAACTGCCAACTGAAGAACGCAGCGCAAACCAACCGTTTATATACCCAGATTTGCTCTCGTGCCTTTTTCAAATCAGTTATGCTTTAAATTGAATGGGGGGCTTCTGTATGGTATCTGTAAAGATACAAAATCGATATCATATGCATAAAATAATGTCACAATTGAGTGGGTATCACCACCTACTGCTTTGACATGTGTATTACATCACTTGGTAGTGGGTTTTGCGGTTTCGTGTGGATATCTTTTTTTTTTTTTATCACACCACTCGTGTAGACGAATGTTTTTTGGAAACCGGAGGCCGAAAAACTTTGGTTTCAGAATTGATTTTCGCCACAGCTCCCCCGTGAACTACAGAACTCCCATGTTGCTTTGCAAGCGTACTAGGCTGATGAGTAGAATTTAAGAAACAGGCTAAATTAACGTTACATGATGTTGCACACTCTTGTACAGTAGGTGACGGTATGCACCTTTAAATTGTTTGCAATCCGCCATCCGAGAGAAGAAGAAAAAAAATTGCTTTGCAAGCTGTCATTCCGATTGAGACTGGCCAATAGAGACGTGTCTTACAGCTTTCAGTTTAGGCCCCGCCCACAAGGTTCAACTTTTTACTCGCAAAGCTTTTTGACTTGCAAACGAAAAAAATGACTCGCAAACAAAACTTTAGGATTTGTAAACAAAACTTTAGGATTTGCAAACAAAACTTTTGGATTTGCAAATAAAACTTTTGGATTTGCATTTTTTAATCAATCATTTTTATTACTTGCAATAAAAAATTTTTTGATTTCAATATTGATACTTTTGCTCTCAAATCTTCTTTTTGATTGCAAAACCTACTCTGTTTGATTGAATAATAAAGAAACAAATGTAGCTCCATATGGGTAGGCCTACTCAATCTAACACATGAATCTTTGATGTTGCATATGCTTTTCTGTGTCTTAAGTATTACATAAGACTTTTATTATTTGCTTTTCATCACGATTGAAAAACAAAATGAAATTCCATCATTTGTGTAGCACCAGTGTGAAGTTGTGAAGATCTTAACTTTTTATTTTTCAGCCACAGGTGAAGGGCTGATGATGTTTTGCTCATCTCATTTGGACTTACACAGTGTTTTACTTGTTATTGTGTGTGGGCCCCACTGATAGGAGCACACCATGACAACGGACTACTCTATAACATATTAAAGATTTGGAAAGAAAAATAAGGATATAGTTGATGTGTATTTTGCATATTGAGGATTTTGCAAATTCAGATATATTTAATTGAATATTTATTTTGGACCAAAAATATTAAAATTGGAGATGGCTTGTTTGTTAGCTCTTTGATTATCAGAGAACTGTACAGTAGTGTTGTCATGGTACCAAAATTGGGACCCACGGTACGATACCAGTGAAAGTAATACGGTTCTAAGTAGTATCACGATACCACAGCAAAAATGAGGCAGACGTGCCTTTTGTCATTTATAAAAAGATAAATCACTTTTCTATAATACATCAATGATATTTCAATGGAATAAATTACTTATTGACTTAGTCATACTTCAAAAACAGCATCAATAAGTGATTAACATAGGGGGGGATCAAAATAAAATAAATAAATAAAATAAAAATCAACCAGCCACCCTCCTCCCCTGACAAGTTAAGAACAGTCCCTTAAGTGCGGTGAGGTTTGAGGACCGTTACCTGCCACAAAGAGAGAAATGTGAACGGCTCGTTTCCCCTCTGACACGTCACATACTGTGTGCCGCCACGGCTCGGCTGTTCAGGTACTTCTGGGCAGTCATGACACCATCGAAGAGGAAATTATTGGACCTGGAGCCTGGCTTCTCGTTCAGCTCACATCCGGCAGGATTCGCCTTTCGTTTCTGCTGCTGTTTGAAATCTGTACTCGCACAGTGTGCTCCTGAATGATTTCTTTTGCTCGCACAAAACTATTTTTAGTTGCAAATGCGAGTAAAATGCTCGCACCGTAGGAAAACTACAGAAGCGCATTGCATTCACTGGATAAAAAAAAAATGAGTGGCCTTATCTCATAATTACGAGATAAAGATCTTGTAATTACGAGAAAAGATCTCGTAATTACGAGATCAGGATCACGTAATTACAAGATAAGATCTCGTAATTATGAGATCAGGAAAGGTGCCACATTGGCCACTGCTTCGCTCAGAACCACATACTGCACATCCATGAAGGGGGGTCGGAACTACTGTAACCAGCTGCCACTCGGTTGGTGCCATCTTGACTATATCCCATATCTTTATTATAATGTGTATATATTGTAAATTACGACGGAGTATTACACTAAGCAAGGAGATGTTACAACAGTGCGCACCGTATATATTTTGATCTGTTTCATACTTAAGATTTATATTGTTTAGCATTAATTGGTGACAGAAAAGAATGAATTTTTTTCTGCCGAGATCCTTATCTCGTAATTACAAGATAAGGTGTCTGATTTTTTTTTATCCAGTGAATGCAATGAGCTTCCGTAGAAAACAATTCACTGTAGCATATATAAACAAATCTAGCCTACAAGTAAAAAGAAATAAATAATAACTTTCACTGCTTAAAGATACTCAATAGCTCAGCTAATACCTGAAATGTCACTGGAAAACAAACCACTGCAGCAGCATATTGAGTGCCAGGTGGCCGGCGTGCGCTGGCCAATAACGGTGCGTGCTGGCCACCTGGCACTCAATTTGAATATGTTACTGGACGGCACATGGACAATCACCCTCTTGCGATTGGACTTTTGAACTTATCCCACAGTAGTAGTACCGTGAGGTACCGTGGCACTATGGTACTCCAAAATTATGGTATCATATGTACCTTGGTGTTTAAGTACCGTGGTCTACCGTTGGTACCAGTATACCGTGCAACACTACTGTACAGTTTATTTTTGAAAAGATATCTGTGTCTTTACGTGGAGTGGGCAGCCAATATGGGTCAGCATTGAGGACCCCTGTCTCCTGACTGGTTGGTCATTCTAGTTAACACTCTCATATACATGTTCACAGTGTACATATTTTTTATTTTACTATTACTATTGTTATTTGCATTCAGATTTTATATTTAATTGTTTATAGTATTTTATATGCATGCTTCTAATTACTCTATATTTTTTATATATTTTATATTCTTTGTTATGCACCAATACACCAAGCCAAATTCCTTGTATGTGAAAACCTACTTGGCAATAAACCCGATTCTGATTCTGATTCTGAACATCGATAAGACTCTACTGCCTGGGAAACTGAAGCTCTGGTGCCTACAGTTTGGTCTCCTTCCCCAGGCGCTGTGGCCACTCACCGTTTACAAAGTCCCAATAACAACCGTGGAGAAGATGGAGTGAACCATCAGGTCATATGCAAAAAAGTGGCTTGGTGTTAGAGGGCTGCATTGGGATTGGTCCTGCGGGACCCGACCAAAACAAGGTCTGAAGGCGCACTGAGCTCTCTACTTCCCAGTGCGCCTTCAGAGCGGGCCTTTTTAGTGTCTGTGGGCGCATCTTGGAAGAGAGACGCACGAGATTGGGACCGCAGTCGGTCAGCAACATTCTCTTCCTTCACAGCAATATTATGGCCAAGTGACAGTCGGTCAGCAACATTCTCTTCCTTCACAGCAATATTATGGCCAAGTGATTCATTTGTTAAATTAATTCGTTTCATTCGTTAACTTTGTTTATTTTATGTTATTTATTAGTGTTATTTGAGCCACTCACAGCCTACT
>NC_065510.1:43332621-43359524 GCF_006386435.1 Epinephelus moara
GAGTTTTGCGGGAGGGGGCGGGAGTGGACATACACATTGCGGGTGCGGGCGGGAGTGTAACACACACGTTGCGGTTGCGGGCGGTAATGGTCAGAAATTCAGCGGGAGCGGGCAGGAGCGGGATGAAGAAAACAGTCCCGTGCAGGGCTGTACTTGGTGTCCCATGATGCCTGAGTAACATCAGCCTCTACGGCAAAGGAGTCCTGGAGCTACCTCTCGCTGGTCTCACTGAAGAATACAAGTGTTTGAAAGGAAGACTCCAGATGACGCTGAAGGACCCCAGAGACCAGACCATCAGGACTGCTGCAGTGCCCCTAGTAACTGGGCGGAAGTGGACACCATCCGATGCAGTGCAGCAAGCCACGTCAGCCCTGAGGCACAAAGATATCGCGGGGCAAGTCCAGCAGGGAAGAGAAGGCTTTGGACTGAAAGCACGCAAACCAACCTGGCAAAAGGCTACAACATCGGAGCAGAGGACACTGGTGGTTGAGGAGGTACGTCATCAGGAGGAGGTCTTGAGGAGTGCGAAGGCTGTCTCTCTTGCCAAGCAGGGACAATGGATGCAGTGGGAAGGTGTGGAGAGGAGATCAGCTGGAGGGAGTTATGGGAAATGGAAGCAAGCAAGATCAGCTTCATCATTAGGGCGACATATGATGTCCTATCGTCCCCCAAGAATCTTCACCAATGGTATGGTGAGGATCCAACGTGTGCCCTCTGCCCAACACCAGCAACCCTCAAACACATTATGACCGGATGTAAGACCACCCTTACGCAAGGGAGATACACCTGGCGGCATAATCAGGTCCTCAAAAGCCTGGCATTAGTGCTGGAGAGCAAGCGGACTACGACCAACTCCTTGCCACCAAGACCAAGCAATCCTTTAAAGGCAACAATGTTTGTCAGAGAAGGACAGAAATCACCTAAACATCCTTCCACCAAGTCATTAGCAGGGCAACTGCGCAGGGCTCATGACTGGAACATGCTGGCAGACAATGGCCAACAACTAGTTCTGCCAGTTCCACCAGAGATTGCCTCCACCAACCTCCGGCCAGACCTGGTACTCTGGTCCCCTTCACTGAAGAATGCTTACATCATTGAGCTCACAGTCCCGTGGGAGAACTCTATTGAGGAGGCCTATGAGCGCAAGAAGCTGCGCTATGCAGAGCTAGCAGCAGAAGCGAAGCAGCATGGCTGGAACACCAAAATCTATCCAGTAGAAGTAGGATGCAGAGGATTTGTGCATTCGTCTACCATCAGACTGTTGAAAGAACCCCAGATGCCTTGGTCAGGCCTTGCGGAAGACTGTTAGAGCAATCTCGGAGGCAGCGGAAAGAAACAGCCAGTGGATTTGGCTTAAGCGGAACGATCTGTGCTGGGCAAGTACATCACAATAAACCCCCTGCCTGTCCATCGGTTAGACAGCTGAAGACTGGAACAATAGGGTGAATTTCAGGGATGGTTAGGCATGGGACACAAGCTGCAGGCTTATCACCCGGCAGCGGGCCTACCTTGTGGAGGGTGTATAGTGTGAAGGCCGAAACACTCAGTGATGCAAGGCCACACTACTGATGATGTGTCCCATGCCCAGTTGTCCTGAAATGTCACCCAGGCCAAGATTAACCTCCCCCACAACTGGGAGAACCCCCACCTGTTGATTCCCTACCACTCCCAACATCAAGGAAAATCTTGATTAAGTGCTCACCACCTATTGGCACAAAGGGCAGTATTTAACATCTCGTCCTGTGTATTTTGATACTGATACTGCTGGGTAACCTTGGGTCTTGACAGTTACATACATTGGAAGCACACGCCCCCCTGCTTTCCTCCTTGGTTCATCCCCAACACATTCCCACATCCATATCCATCCCAGTCAGAATCTCAAATAGATCTAATAGACCAGCTTCACCATGGACCAATAGCGACCCCAAAAACTTAGTTCCTGTCACACCTGTTTCACACTCACTACGTTCGGATGACGAGCGCACGTTCGGCACAAACATTAACTTGGCCGTGTTGAAGGTGCGCTCTCTTTTAAATAAAACTTTTATCATAAATGACCTGATTTTAGATAACAACTTGGACAGTATTCTTTTAACAGAGACATGGCTTGGCACTGACGCACCTGTTGTTCTCACCTGCCTGCCCACCAAATTTTAATTTTTTATTTTCTACTGGGGGGGTAAAAGAGGAGGCGGAACTGCTTCAGTCACCAAAAATACACTGCACTCTACTGGAGTTTCTTTTAACAGCTACTCATCATTTGAGTATCATGCCTTTGTTTTTAGCAGCCCTCCTATTCTTTGTGTCACAGTTTACAGACCACCCCACCATTCCACCTCTTTAATCAGTGAATTCTCAGAACTATTAACAATCATACACACCATCTATAACAGAATTTTAATAACTGGTGATTTTAATTTACATGTTGATAATACCTCGGATCTAATGTCCAGAGAATTTTTAAACCTTTTAACCTGCATGGATTTTAAACAACACGTCACACAGCCAACTCACAACAGAGGACACACCCTGGACCTGGTCATAACCTGTGGCCTGTCCACTGGTGTGTCCTCTGTTGTTGACCTGGCTGTGTCTGACCACTACTGTGTGTATTTTAACATCACCAGTTTTAGCCATCAGGAGGCCCATTTGAGAACGGTGAGGAAACAATATCTAACTTCTGAAGTGGCTGCAAATTTTATCGAGATTTTACAGAGCACTCCTGCTGAAATTTTACCTGCACCCTGTGATTTTATAGTGGACAATTTTAACAGTAAATTAAAGTCAACACTTGACTCAGTGGCTCCACTTTTAATCAAAACAATAAAAACAAAACCTACACCCCCGTGGAGAAATGATAATATCAAAAAATGAAAAGAAAATGCAGGAGTGGAGAGAGGAGGTGGAGAAAAACCAAATTGACAGTTCATTATGAAATATTACGCGATCAACTCAAATCCTACAATAAAACAGAAATATTACGCGATCAACTCAAATCCTACAATAAAACAGTCAAACAGGCAAGAATATCCCACTTTCCAAAACTCATTTCCGATCATAAAAACAACCCCAAATTCCTTTTCTCCACCTTCGATCTTTTAACCAACGCCAATTTTAATAAACCAAGATTTCAACAGACGCCCTCTGCGAGGACTTTGTAGACCACTTCAGAAGTAAAATCAATGATATCAGATCCAGTCTTTTATCTCAACAGAATGTAATTTTCAACACACCTGAACAGCTGCTTTTACCTGAGGAAACACTGGAGAGTTTTGCCCTGGTTGATGCAAGGACACTTGGTCGATTTTTCTCCCAGGTAAACCCAACAACCTGCTTTTTAGATCCGATTCCCACATCACTTTTAAAAACATTTTATGGATTCTTTGAGGAACAGATTTTAAATTTAGTAAATTACTCTGTTCAGACGGGTGTCTTCCCCGCTGCCTTCAAAACGGCGGTGGTGAAGCCCCTTCTGAAGAAGAGTAATTTAGATCCCAACATTTTTAATAATTACCGACCTGTATCCAACTTACCGTTTTTAAGTAAGATTTTAGAAAAACTGGTTTTTAACCAAGTAAATGATTTTTTAAAAAGAAACAGTATTTTAGAGAAATATCAATCTGGTTTTAGGATGAACCACAGTACCGAGACAGCCCTTTTAAAGATTTTAAATGATATCAGGTTGAATGTTGATTCACAAAAACTCACAGTCTTGGTACTACTGGATCTAAGCGCCGCCTTTGATACAGTAGATCACCACATTTTATTAAACAGACTCAGAAACCTGGTGGGCCTCTCTGGTACTGTTTTTAACTGGTTCAGCTCTTATCTCACAGATCGTTGTTCCTTTGTAAGTATGGATACATGTTCCTCCAGAACGCATGAAATCAGGTGTGGGGTGCCCCAAGGGTCAATTTTAGGTCCAATTCTTTTTAATCTCTACATGCTTTCCCTTGGGGACGTTATCAGGGGGCACAGCATCAGCTTCCACAGTTACGCAGATGACACACAGTTGTACATCGCCGTGTCTCCTGATGACACAGGGCCAATTGATACCCTTTTTAACTGTATTTTAGATATCAAGTCATGAATGGCAGTGAATTTCCTACAGCTCAACCAGGACAAAACAGAGGTTTTAATTATTGGTCCTGAAGGCAAGAGAGAGAAACATTTACCAAAACTACAAGATTTTAAACCTTCACAATGTGTATAGAACCTGGGCGTCATTTTTGACTCTGAGCTTTATTGTATTCCACACATCAAAAATGTAACAAAGACAGGTTTTTATCATCTTAAGAATATAGCCAGAGTCCACCCGTTTCTCTCTCAGGCTAACACGGAGGTGCTGATGCATGCTTTTATCTCTTGTCGTTTAGTTTACTGTAATGCCCTGCTCTCTGGTCTTCCCAAAAAGACCATCTCTAACCTGCAGCTACTCCAAAACTCAGCCGCATGAGTGCTGACGAGGACCAGAGGGCAGGCGGACATTACACCGGTTTTAAGATCACTGCATTGGCTCCCCGTGTGTTTCAGGAAAAGTTCTTTTATTAGTTTTTAAATCTCTTAACGGTCTTGGGCCATCTTATTTATCTGACCTGCTTTTGTCATATCAACCCTCGCGGATCCTGAGGTCCTCCGGCACCGGCCTTTTAATTGTTCCAAAAGTGAGAACAAAAACCCACGGGGAGGCTGCATTCAGCCATTATGGCCCACATTTATGGAATAGCCTGCCGGAGAGCATCAGGGCTGCAGAGACTGTTGATGTTTTTAAAAGGAGGCTCAAGACTCACCTTTTTAATTTGGCTTTCAAGTGATTTCTTTTACTCTTTTAATTCTTCTATTATATGTTATTTTAATTTCTAATGCTTTTAAATTATTTATTTTTTAAATTTTTATGCATTTTATTATTATTAAATTTCTAAATCTTAATTTGTTTATTATTAATATTATTTTAATCTTTAAATCTTTAATTTTTTCTAAATCCTTACATTTTTATGCATTTCATCATTATTTTATCTCATACTTGTTTTATCTTATCATATTGCCTTTTAGTCTTGTAGTTTTTTGCTCCAGTGTTTCCTCATGGGGGGCCTCCACACTGAGAGGTGTGTCCGGTCTGCCCGCAGGGACGTCGTCCTGGAGATACCTCAGGACCGGAGGACTGGAAGGCTCTGCACCATGGGTGGAATCTACCCCGGTCTGTCTGGGTCGGGGTGGTCTCTGTGGCTACCCCGGTCTGTCTGGGTCGGGGTGGTCTCTGTGGCGGCGCTCCCTGTGGCCGTAGGCTGTGACGCCTCTCGGTGTGGATGAGCTCCCCATAGGTGGTTCTTTCCTCACCTGGTTCCTCAGTGCCCAGCCATGTTACTATATTGACTATATTGACTGTGTGTGTGTGTGTGTGTGTGTGTGTGTGTGTGTATGCATGTGTGTGTGTGTGTGTGTGTGTGTTTATATGTGGGGGTGGGAGGGGCAGGTTTTCAATATGTATGTAGTATTTTTGTTGTAGGTTTTTATTCTGTGAAGCACTTTGTGCTGCATTTTTAATGTATGGAAAGTGCTATACAAATAAAGTTTGATTTGATTTGATATGCTCTACCTACCCAAACACTGTTACAGACCAAGTACCCAGTGCCCCCTCCCCAGCAGTAGAATGCACCAAGCCACACCACAAAAATTGCTAAGGTGCTAGCACTTCTAGCTCTTTGTCCTGAGGAACAGGACAAAGAGCTAGAAGTGTTGACTTGGCCTCCAATTTCCCTAGCTTCCTCAGGCAGATCCTTTGAGTTCTGTGGACTGTGAGGATGGGTACCGACATGTCCCACAGATGCTCGATCTGAGGGGATATGGGGACTTTGGAGACCAGGTTGGAGTCGTGAGCACTTTGTAAGGTTCCTTGGACCATCCCTGAGCCGTTTTTATGGTGTGGCATGCTGCACAGTCTTGGCTTGGTCCACATCAGTGTTTGGGTGGGTGGAGCATCTCAAGTGGTATCCACATGAATGCCAGGACCAAAGGTTTCCCAGCAGAACATTGTGTTGGAACAAGATGACCAATGTTCTTCACTCCACTTAACCGGTCAGTGCATTTTCAGTATTTACTTTTTAACCTGCAGCTGCATGTTGGATAAATTAGTAAACACAACACACAGTGGTAAGGACTTAATGTGTGACCAACTGCAACATAATAGAGTGGTGCAGGAATGAGTCTTAAACCCCAGAAATGAGTAACCATTTTAGCACTCCCGGTTCCCTCATCTCAGAGTCGATGTTTTTTTTTTTGAATGGGTTTTTGGTTAGATGCATGAAACAAGGCCTGTGGTTACCACAAGCTTAAGAGACTTTTATGTTTTGTTCTATGACATAAAATACATCAGTAAATAAATACCCCAAGTTGCTTAATTAAACTATAGAATGTCATCTGGCCGAACATGGCTCTACAGCCTCATCGAGGTGGTGGCATTAAGTCGTGCAACTGTGGTGAAGTTCATATTTACACTTCAGAAATAATAAAAGGCTTTAAACTGAGAAGAGAGGTAGTGGTGTGCTCAAGGACCGATTGTTATTGTCGAAAAAAAAAGAAGGAAAAAATGCAGGTGCTCTTGAAGAAGAGGGCTCAAAATCTTACCAAAGACGAAAAACAAACTTCAGGCACTCTTGCATGGAGCAGGGAAAGAAAAAAGGTAGCTTGATTACTTCATTAAAAAGCCTTTAATTTATTATGGCTTGTACAAAGACACTTAAAAAACCAACTGGTTTCAACCTCTTGGGTCTTCATCAGGGTTACAAATGGAGACATGATGTTCAAAAAAGGCCTATTTATAGGCTCGACTGGGTCCTGATTGGTGAGTGGACACAGGTGATAGAACTCAAGTCAAATTAACAATCAGAGCAGTGATACCAGACTCTCCACTTCTGTTGAGGAAATACAGATGGTTAAAATAGGACAAGGGGTCATATCAGTCCCAGAGAAAAACAAAACAAAAAACAAGATACAAAATAAAACAACCAACAAAAACAGCCAAACCGACCAAATTGATCAATTAGTAAATTTAACACATTTAAAAAAAACCCACAAATAATCTGACAGCCCTCTAAACTTCTGACAGTAATATTATTCCAGATTGCAGCATTTAACATTTATAAAAAAGGTCTATAGTCAATCTCCTCATTTAAGCCAGGATAGGTCATGGCATCTAGTTTAAAAATCCAAAAACTCTCCCTTTGGAGGAGTCTCTGTAGGCGGTTACCACCTCTGATGGACTCCTTAATGGATTCCAAACCTTCTATCCTCAATAAGGAATCATTACTAGCATGTACCTCTTTAAAGTGTCTAGCCATGGGATAGTCCTCATTCTGTGTTCTGATTGCATATTTATGCCCTGACAGTCTGTCCTTAAGACGTCTCTTGGTGCGTCCTACATAAAAACAATTACATGGACATGTTAGACGATATACAACAAATGTGGTGTTGCAATTAATAAAATCTGTCTGATTGTACTTTCTTCCTATTTTTAGATCTGTAAATGTCTTTGTTTGAATAACATTCGAACAGTGGTTACATGTATTAATAAGACATTTAAATGTACCTGAGGGGTTTTTTAGCCACATATCCTCCCTGCGTGCTAGTAGATAACTGCGTACCAATGTATCTTTTATAGTGGGAGCTCGTTTATAGGATATGACTGGTGGTTCAGAGAAAATGGTTCTCAAATTCACATCACTTTTTAATATAGACAGTTTGAATTAATGATCCGGTTGATTTCTTGAGCTTTAGTGCCATAACGAGTGACAAAAAACAAATTAGAGGGGTTTCTCGTTCGTTTGTGTGATTTTTGCAATAAATTGCTACGGTTAACATGCCTAACTTTTTCCAAAGCAGCAGTGATGACATGTGGCCTATAGGACCTTTCCCTGAATCGTTTAGATAGATCTTCTGTTTGTTTCTCAAAATCAGGGTCAGAGTCACAAATCCTCCTGACTCTTGGAAACTGTCCATAAGGGATGTTCTTTTTTTGATGTGGGGGATGAAATGAATGGTAATGAAGAAGAGAATTACGATCGGTTTGTTTGCAAACAAAGGTAGTGTGTAAACTGTCTTCATCACCTTTATAGATAGTAAGATCCAAGAAATCAATTTTTGTCTTAGAATATTCCATGTTTAGTCTTATGTCCTCATTAGTTGAGTTTAAAAATTTATGAAAGGATTGTAATTCAGTTTCATTACCTGAAAAATGTAAGTAAATATCATCAATATAACGACAGTAGAATTTGATGTTGTCAAAGAAAACATTCTTCTGAGGATTATAAATAAACTCCTCCTCCCAAAGGCCCAAAAACAAACATGCATATTCAGAAGCAATGCTGGCCCCCATGCTAGTGCCTTTACATTGTTTAAATACTTTATCTTGAAATAAGAACACATTGTTGTTGAGGATCCACTCCATGAGTTCCAAAAGGAAAACAGTGGGGGGAATAGTTTCCTCCCTGCGAGATAAATAGTATTCACTTGCACGTATGCCCTCTGAATGTACAATATTAGTATATAAGGATTTTACATCAAGAGTTACTAGAAAAATATCTTTGACTTCATCAGTCTATTCAAAACATGTGTTGTATCTTGTACATAAGATGGAAGATCATGTACAAATGGTTTAAAAAAATAATCAATATATTGAGAGGCTGGTTCAGTCAAAGAGCCATTGGCTGATACGATGGGTCTGCCGGGGGGATTGTCTTTTGGCTCTTTGTGGATCTTTGGTAACATGTAAAATGCAGGCATTCTGGGGTGTTTACACATAAGAAAACCATACTCACTTTCATTGATCCAGCCCGCATCTTTGGCTCTGTTTAACAAGGCTGTGAGGTCACATTTCATGCTAGATAAAGGGTTAAAAGAGAGTTCTTGATAGTAATTAGGATTTTTCAGTTAACGGTGGGCTTCATTCAAATATTTGTTATAGTCCAAGACAACTACTGCGCCCCCCTTGTCTGCTGGTTTTATTATGATGTCCTTGTTGTCACTCAGTTCTTTAAAAGCATCACGTTCATGGGGGGACAGATTATGCTTCGTGGCTGTTGTTGGGCTATTGAAGAGTTCCTGTATTTCGTAATCAACTTTCTTAATGTATGTCAAAAGGGTGGGATTAGTACTTAAAGGCGTAAATGTGGACTTAGGTTTGAAGGCTGGTGTGCTCCCATTTGTGGCCTGTGTGTATGTCAAATTGTGTTTTTGTCCTAAAGAGTACCATGTTTTTAGGTGTAGACTTCTGTAGAAGCGAAAAAGATCAATTTTAGTCTCAAAAAGGTCTGATGTGTATGTGGAGGAAAAGGACAAACCTTTGGAGAGAACTTGTACTTGGGCAGATGTTAGCTCAATTTGGGACAGATTAACTACAGACAGATTAATAAAAGGCTTTGCTTGTAATGTAGCAGTTAACAACCTGTCTCTTTGGCTGGTAGCTGGCCACAGCTCTATGTAGCTGTGTGTGTATACGCATGCACATACATGCTTATCTTCTTTTGTTTCTTTTGTGGCATGTCTCTACGGTTAGTAGCCTACAATGAATGCTGCCTCCATCCAGTGTACAAGTAATAAAACACAGAAAAGTATAAGCTAAAAGTATACATTTTAGGCCTCAATGCAATGTGGTTTGAAGTTTCTATGACAGCTTGTGTTTCAACTACTCTTTCAATACAAAGCCATTTTTTAGTATGAACACAGACATTTTTATGAAGAAGAAAAGTAGGAAGGCTATTGTGTTTGTTTTTGCTTTCCAGGTCTTTTCCCAGTTGATGTTCTTCCTGATTGGTATCATCAGCTTGGTGTTCTGTGGTCACCTGGGAAAAACTGAACTAGCTGGAGTATCTTTAGCAGCTGTGGTAAGGAGACATGCATTTGAGCCCCATCTGCTTTTATATTGACATCACAGTCTGTTTACTGTTATTGCCTTCTGAATTTTAATGAATTTGTCAATTTGCAGGTGGTTAATGTTACTGGTATTTCCATTGGCACTGGTTTGTCATGCACATGTGATACTCTCATATCTCAGGTACTGTCTTCTTCAGAGGTTTTTCTTTCCCTTTAAAAGCAGCTCAACAATGAGCTTTTGTATCAAGTTTGTTTTTTTGGCCTGTTCATGCCTTTGCTTCGTAGTGTGATCAGTGTTGTTTAACTCTATTTATTTATCTACCTGTTTCGTGCAGACCTATGGGAGCGGTAACTTGAAGCGTGTGGGTGTGATTCTCCAGAGGGGGGTCCTGATTCTGTTGCTGGCCTGTTTCCCCTGCTGGGCTGTCCTCATCAACACTGAAGCTCTCTTACTTGCTGTCAAACAGAGCCCAGAAGTTGCCAGGTAAATCAATATTTAATCCCAAAAACAACCTCACCTTCAGCATGTTTCATTTTAGTAACACTAATGTGCATGTGCTCTTATCTAGACTGACATGCTGTTTAAACTAACACATTTAGAAATGGAATAAATGTGCACTGTCAGTTATCAGTACACAGTAAAATGTGCCAAACGTGGATGAGCCTTCCGAAAGAAGCCCAGTATTTATGTTAAAAGGTTAGATCAGGATTTTTGAAGTGGGGTTGTTTGAGGTACTTATGTAAAGTCAGTGTATTACCTTCAGTAGATGGCAGTAGTCTTGCAGCAGCATTCTGGATTGCTTGCAGATGATCAAGAGCAGACCTACTAAGGGGGGAGAAAAGTACATTACAGCCGTCAGTGTTAGATGAGATAAGAGCATGTATAATCATCTCTAGCTCAGCAGTCAAAACTGCAGATCTCAGTTTACTGATATTTCTTAAATGGAAAAAACATGATTTGGTCAGGTGCTTCACATGGATGTCAAATGACAAAAATTGATCAAATAATACCTTTAAATTACGCAACTTACTTTTCTGGCCACTTGGGGGCAGCAGATACAAGCTGTAAACACAAGGCTGTCAGCTGCTCATTAACACACATCCAGGTTCAGTGAAAACTCCTGAGTCTGTCGTTCCTAAGATGAGGGAAACACTGGGTTTTTACCTTTCAGAAAGAGAGGTAACCCAAACCTTGGGTCAGTTACCATGGTAACTGACTGTGAACCTAACCTGCTCCCCGGCAGGATTTCTTCAGCAAACCCAGAGTTTGTCTCTGTGTCCTCCCTCTGACAGAGCCAGCCACACTGTTTCATTTCCTCATTGATTCAGTCTGTATTAAAGCGTGTATCTAAGGAGCTAAATCAGGTCCAAAAGTTTTGATAATTGAAAAAAAAAAAAGTAATTTAAAAGCTAAAACTGAAAACTGAAAGTTAAGTTTTGATCTTGAACTTTGAAAAATACAAAAAAAGCCCCTTTTCCACCAACATTTCCAGGAACTTTTATTACCAGGAATTTATTTACCTGGGTAAAAGAATTCCTGGTAATCTGTGTGGTTTGCGTTTCAACCGCACCTCAAAGTTCTGGATAATTTATTCAAATTAGCGTGATGACGTAGATGATTCGGCATGCGCCCTGTATTTGGCTCCGCCAGCTTGGCTGGTTACATGCTGGTAAAGAGTTGGGGCTGTCTGTCTCAGCCAGCAGCTAAGTTTTCAATGGCTGCCCGCACCAGGAAGTGTGGAACGCTGCAAGTGTGTGTTCCACCGATCAGTGTTCTTCAGCACACAGCCCCACCCCTCAAGAATTCTGGGTAATCTGAAAAGTCCTACCCCCCTACTAGGTACTTTTTCCAAATTCCGGGTAATTGATAAAAGTTCCTGTGGTGGAAAAGGGGCTAATGTATTCTCTTAAATACATTTTTTATTTGTTTTTTCACTTTCATATACATTTTGATATTTGAGGTCTCATTTTTTCAGTTGCAGATTTTATGTTTTCAGATGCAGACCTTATTTTTTTTACGGTTTAAAATCGTATGTTTTTGGATTCATGTCTTATTCTTTAAGCTTTTTTTCACTTTCAGATCAGAATGTTTCCATTTCAGATTTTCAGCCTTCATGTGGGGGTTGGGCAACAATCGTGAGGGCAAAGAAAGCTGAGGAACCTCCTCAGTCACGTTGCGTTCTTGACATGTAGGCGCTGTGAGAAGTATTATTAGCCACTTTCTATACACCATGTTCGCATGATTGGCAGTGAAAAAACTGATGCCAGTGACAAATTTAGTGAGCTGTTTTAGACCATATTTGGCATCAATCGCAGTATAAGAGCAATAAGTTCTGCAAATTGTGCAATTTAAAGGCCCAGACACACCAACCTCAGGGAACTGGTGGTTAAGAAAGCCCCCTGCTGTGTCGCCTCACGTCACCAGACCTCAGCCAAAAAGTTGCACATGAACACACCACAAAGAATACAGCAGCCAGCCAGCATGTACATTCTGTGCCTGCGTGAGAGGAAATAACTCTCCACACCAGCAGACAGCAGTAGACTGTAATCATCATTCAAAAAGGAAATTCAGAAGACCATCTTGAAGCTAGTTAGCCAGTTAGCACATTAACAACACAATCCAATGTTAAAAGAACAGAGCATATTTACCGTGCACCAGTGATGAATAACACAAACCATCAGTAAATGTTTCTGCTAAAGAGCTCTATGGCTAAAAAAAATATCTGACCTTATGTAACAAGTTTGTTTGGATCTCACTCTGTCTTCACTTAAAGGGCCAGTGTGTAAAATGGGTTGAAAACAGTGACATCAGTGGTCAAATTCTATATTGCAGGGCTCACTCGCTCACCCCTCCCGTCGTGTAAATGACGGTGGCCTCGTATGGACAAAAAACCTGCGCAGACACGAGTTTTTCAGGAGTAGGTCTATCTAGCTATGAGGTAAATGTTTATTTAGAAATCTAAACCATGTTACGATATTGTAATGAATCCCTCACGAGCAGGAGACCAGAGGAGCGTTCGGGAAAAAGACCAGTTTATTTGAGCACTCCAAAAACTCCGGTAACACTCCAGGGGGTAAAAGACTCCGTCCCAAACTCAGGAGGAAAAGCACCGCAGAGAGTGCATCACAAGGAGTGAAGTTGCGTCTTCTTTTCCTCGCAGATGACGGTTCGGGTTCATTCTCTCCTGTTGCGTGGTAAGTGTGGTCCATTCGCAAACTTTATAACTAAAAAAACTTTTCACTACTCTCCATCGACGAACTACTAACACTCTCTGCTGTTTCCTCCTCCTTCTTCCTACCTTCCGCTGTCTTCATTGGTTTATTTATACATGCGAAACGCGTTCTCTGGCTGGCTGGATTGTCCGCTTGGTCTGCCTTACATACATGGCGGCGCAAGATGGCAACCTCTCTAAAGCAAGGCCCTTGCTATATATATATATAAAAGCATAATTATAAGGCTACGAAAACCAAACGAATTTTATTTTATAGCCATTATACACTTATATAAACATATTAATGGGTAGAATATTCAGATTCAGATTCAGATTTGACAATAAACCATGCCAAATATTACACACTGGCCCTTTAAGTTCTTTGCTCACTTTCCTCACTTCCATTTCTCTTGTGCGCTGAGCTGAACTGCCGATCAGGATATGCTGACTAGGGATGGGCAATATGGCCCTAAAATAATTTTCACAATATTTCATGGTATATTTTGACTTTTTTTTTTGTCCCCTCACCTGGACATTTATGCTCTGCCATTAATCATCACGCTGTAACCTGTGACAGGCTGTTATGCTACCATAACTATTGAACATTCACATATATGTGTTTTTTTGTCGAGCTGCGAGCGTCATGTAGGCTTACTGTACCAAAGTACCAACACTCGACTCCCGTGTGCAAGAGATTTCCTTGTCCACTTAAAAACAAAAAAAAACAGAAGAACTCATACCATTCTTGCATCAGTGTAGTATCAGTTCTGTTCACATGCTGAGTGACTTGAAACCTGCTTGCCTTTGCAGTTTTACTTTATGTCCCCTCATTTCTATATGGCAGTTTATTTTAAATCTGCTTTTTTTTTTTTAGATGTAGGAAATCAAGGGTGCAGATCCTGATTTCAACACTGCTAGTGAACCAGATGCAACCGGTTCTAGAGTGATTCTTCCACCCGTTGAACATCCCCTCTGTGAGCAGGATATGGCAGGCCTTAGGGCCACTGTTGATGATAGAAAATCTTTTGAGTCCTACGACCGAGACATTCATTTAGCTGTTGAACTATGCAGTAAATCATGTACCCTGGATGCAAACATGGTGTGTTTCATGGGTATAATCAGTTCAACACTAACAATTTACAATAAATGTGTTTTAAATGTTTATTTGTTAACTGACAGAGAAGCCACATGAAATTCATAAATCTTATGAAATCTTTTTCCAAGATTCCAGACCTTAACATTTGTTTGTCTTTTATAAAGTTTCAGTGGATTTGCCATTGAACAATACATTGTTTTTGTTTACCTGACAAATGCCATTTCAAATATGGCAAGATCTTGAAACGCAGCATTACCAAGAAGTGTGTTTCTTCAGTCAAAACAGAGAGTAGTAAAACAGTAGCAGTTTGTGCTAAACCAAGTCAAATCAAGTAAACGTTAAGGTTGTAGTTTAACCTTGAAAAACAGGCAGTAAATGTCAATGTTTACACATTGTTAATCTCTTGGCCTCAATGAAGAGCCTCCAGTACAATGTTTTTGAATTGGTCATAGGGCCTCATATGTCTTACAGGTAAAACAACAGTATTGGCACATGCTAACACAACAGGCTAATATAGATTACTTTATTTGTATAGCACTCACCTAAACAAGGTTACAAGAGCTACAAAAAATAGTGTGTACAGAGGAAAAACAGAACAAAAAGAAATACAACTCAAAAGTTACAATTCACAACAGTAAAAATCAGGCATTAAAAGGGAAAGGGTTTCTATAAAAACAAGTTTTAAGCAATGATTTAAAAACAGGGAGTATGCTAGCGAGCCTTATTTCCTCAGCCATTAAATTCTAGAGCCTCGGAGCCTTGATGGCAAAAGCCTGGTCACCTGTAGTTACCAGCCTTGACAGAGGGATGACTAGTGAGGGTAGGCTTGAGGATCTCATGTCACGACTTGGAGCACATGTAGTCAAAAGCTCAGCTGTATAACTAGGGGCTAAACCATGTTGAGCCATAAAAGTTATAAGAAAAATCTTAATATCAATTCTGAAGTTAACTGGCAAACAATGGGGGAAGGCAAGAATTGGGGTGATATGAGATCTACGATCTGTCCCAGTTAAAATACGAGCTGCAGCATTCTGTACTAACAAACATTGTGATGGCCAAAGTCTGCACTGTAGTCAAGGTGGAACTTCATCGTTCCAGTAAAATCCTTCTGTCTTGAGGGAAGAATTGGGATGTGACCTTGACCTTGACAGTTTCCAATTTAGTTTTCCTTTACTGCAATGCAGTTCTATAATTTGAAGAATTCAGTTAGACATAGGTACACTCAGCCACAAAAGAACAGCTAATCAAAAAAGAGAAAAAGAAAAAAGAAATTAGATAAATGTGTGTGGTTTTATGACTTTTGGAGAAACTTTACTATCAGCTAGATTGGCCTTTGTAAAAGTTTTCATTAAGAACTACAGGTTTAGATAAAATTGATCATTTGTATTGATCATTTATATGCAGTAGAGGAATGTATCTAGGTGCATTTACTTCAGTTCTGTACATTTTAGAGGTACCTGTACTAAGTATTGAGTATTTCCATTTCATGCTTCTCACACTCCACTGCGTATCACATGATTGAGAAGGTCTAGCATTTCCTCTAAGCTCCGTCAAAATACATAAAACTCACAGGTTGACAGGTTAACCAGATCTACAACCAGAGGAGACATTGTGGGCCCTAGGAGGAAAAGCTCATTGGTCAGTTAGCTTTTACAGTGTGAGCTTCCAAAACATGAAACACACTTCTAGTAAAATGTAGCTTACTGCTCCTCCAGACATAATCTGGAAACCTGGCTAATAAGCAACCAGGTGTACATAGTGTCCACTAGCCTTCACTGTCTGTCCTCATCTGTCTGGTTGTCGAGCTACCTGTGTGTGTGTGTGTGTGTGTGTGTGTGTGTGTGTGTGTGTGTGTGTGTGTGTGTGCGTGTGCGTGTGCGTGTGCGTGCGGGCGGGCGGGCGGGCGGGCTTGCGTGCGTCAGGTTCACATAGTCTTCACTCTAGTGTTTGTGTTTACATTTGAACAGCATGGATTTACACTGTTTTATTGCTGACTGTGCGATGTCTGCTAATGCTTCTGTCTTGCTGTGCATAACTGTGTCATGTCTGATAATGCATATGTCTTGTGCATATCAGTTTCTTGTTGGCTAATTTTTATATCTTGTTGTATATAACTGTCTGTTGGACAATTGCTTATGTTCTGTAGAATTGTCTGCCTTTAACGTGCTAACCATTTGGCTTATTTAATATTCATGTTTTCATTCATGCTTTTAATCATCTGCGTGCTGTTATGTCTTACTGATTTTGTGGCTATCTTAACACCTGGCCCAGGGGCAACAGGAAAGGATTAGCCTTTGGCTAACACTGGCACATTTACAGCAATGTCTATTAATTACTGTCCCTGTAAAAATAAAATCAGAAATTAAATAAATAAAAAAGGGATTACTTCTGTATGAGTCTATAAATTGTTGGGGGTTTTTTTGGTGTTTTTTTTTTTTTTTTTTTTTTCTTAGGAAAATCCTGCATAGTACACCCACTAAAATGAACTCCACCTTTACTGGCTGCAACATAGAAGTGAAGAACATATTTATACTTAACTAATAATAGTCCAATAACATAATATATATGATTCTGCCTGCCCCAGTAACACTGTGATTTAGGGTTCTAGTGTAATTATCAAAATCTGAAGAAATCATAATCAGTCTGATTGTACCCTGACCACCCTTTAAATGTGACATTTTTTTGGTTTATTTCAGTTGTGTTGGCAACTTATTTGAATGTCAATGTATCATAATCAGTGTTGGGTAAGGGTTACTTTAAAAGTAATCAAATTACTTTACTGCATTACTTTTTTGAAAAGTAACCAGTTACTTTACTGCATTACTCTCTGAGTAAAGTAACTCAAGTACTTTAAAAGTACTTCCAACGTTACTCCCTGAGAAAAGTAACTCAAGCACTTTTAAAGTACTTTTGAGTATTCTACAGTTTCTATTGGGCAATGGACCACAGGGCGCTAAGCCTACATTTTTTTGTCTCCAAAATTAAAGTTATGGACCACTTGCCCTTCACTGAGATCCAATTCTCCCATCACAGCCGTCACTTTGACCAGTAGAAACACAGAACGATCTGCTGCCGTAGACAACTGTATGACAACAACACCCCAGCGTTTTTAATATTTCCTCTAGGGATGTTACCACACAGAGTAAAAGGGGGAAATGATGGTGTGAAACAGCAGAGGCACTTTGTCAACCCGCTGAGTTAACGTTACTGTCATTAAAGCTAGCAAACAATGGTATGGTACATTAATGGAGACGGATATAAAGTAATAACATTAACAAATAGCGGCGGGGCTTTTACTCACCACAACTGCAGAGGCTCCCAGCTTCATTTGAAACAAACTACATTATAGACGGTCCGTTATTTCTTAATCCCTCTGTGTTTTTATATATTTACTTTTTATCTGCTCCCGTTGCCTTGATAAAGTTAATGCATCGCGCCATCATTTTAAACTCAACACTTCCTGAATTTGTTTCAAATTAAAAGCCCCTTATAACCTAGGCTGAGAGAATCCCTCCATTTTCTAAATAGACTTTTATTGTGAAACATTTGTAGGAACGTGGTTGTGGAGGATACAGTAGCTTGAATGTTTGCGTATGGTACTTCAAATGTAGCTCCTGCCATCTGCTGGCGCTTCTTAGGTAACTACAACAACATTTCGCCTGACACATGAACAGACACAGTGACTCAAATGATAGTAAAAGTAATAAAAATGACATCACACACGCCATGAAAGACGACTGGGAATAATTGGCGAGTACCATTGTGTAGTGTGTCATGTCTGTTGGCCAAGTCACGGCACGATTTTATGACTCCACAATCGTGGAGTCCACAAGTACAATCATGTAATGTGACATAGTGACTTTCAGAATGGGCAGAAAAAGTTGTGTAGTGTGTACCAGGCATAATGCAAGTCCTGAGTCTGACCTGTCTGTCAGCGAGTCCTCCTCCATCTATTGAGTCGTGGGGATTTTACTGATGATCCTGCGAAATGTTTTAGACTCCACTGTGGACAATGGCAGCATTTCTTCTACCACGTAGCTAGCCACAAGCTTCATGGCTTCTTTCGGACTGATAGGTTTAACATTATCTCCATGATTAGAACCAAAAGACAATCGTTGCTGTTTCGGAGCTGAAGGACCAGCGTTCTAAAAGTTACGGAAGTAACTGATGGCTTGTTTGAAAATGTACTCAAGTATTTGATTACTCAAACAGCAAACTAACGCGTTAGGTTACTCGTTACTGCAAAAAGTAATCAAAGTACTATACCCAACTCTGGCCTTAACACAGTAAAATTGTTATCAGTGTTGTCCATTAATTCATGTGATGGAGACAAAGCGCAGGGGTGTTATGTCCTGACTGTGCCTCCGGCTGTTTCCCTTGTTTTTTTGTCCATGTCATCCGTGTCCCCCTGGGGCCCATTTTAGAAAGCAGGTTTAACAAAGTCTGACTCCAAAGGTCCCGGTTAGGTTAACTCAAGGTTAATTTTAGGTGAACCCATTGACACCTTTCCTGCTCTGACTTGAAGTGGAGAATGGAGTCTGTAACTGCATTGCTGACAAATTTATTGGCTCTTGTCTTATTAACTTGTTGACTTTTAGCCTAATGTACAGTATTCTGGGCTCACATTGATTCATTTACTTTTTACTGATAACGACATATGTCAAATATCCATAATATATATATGCTAATTATTCAGTTCTACATGTTTTTGTTTACATACACACTGTGTTCCTGCATGAAGTCTGTCCCAGCTGTATGTGAAGATCTTCATGCCTGCTCTGCCGGTGAGTTGGGTCAACCTTGTTTTCTGTCACAACTCTTTTAAGTTAAAATCTACTGTCTCCATTTACATTGCAGTACTATCATAATAAAGATTTTAAAGAAAAATCAAATGGGAATGTTTTTGATTAACACTGTCAATTGAATTCCCTACAAATCAAAGTATGTAGCACACTGCTGTTCAAAACCTTTAAAATCTATTTTAACACAAGGCAATTAGGACTGGGTGGTTTGGCTTAAAAATAGTATTGCGATATTTTTAGGCTATATCATGATACATGATACATGTTGCAATACTTTGAAATCTCCTCTAAAGACCTGAAGACTACTAAAATACAAATTATTAAGTGAACCACCGTAACAATAATGTCAAATAAAGCAGCAAGTACTGTTATAATAAAGTTCAATAAAGTTCAATAAAGTACTGTTATAATAAAATTAAGTGTTGTTATAATCAAGTTAAATTAAGCATTGCTATTAAATTAATCAAAGCAGAACCACTGGTGCTTTTATTTTGAAGCACCCAACTCAGCTCGCGCTGGAGGTGTTGATGTGTTTGTTATGTCAGATGTAAGCAGTTAGCAGAAAGTTAAACTGTTACCACAGCGCCATCAAACATGAGGATTTATTCGCTGTAAGCTGGAAACACACTAACAGCGCTCCAGTTCATATGTTATTAGTATTTGCAAGTCATACTGGTGCTCCATGGTTGCAAAATGTGTTTAAATAACCTGTGTCATCAATTTTTTACTTATCATTACGGTCAAGCTAAAATATGCTCTTTTTCTGTTTCTTTCTCATTTTGCAGGCAGCTTTTATGTACCAACTGCAAGGAAGGTATCTTCAAAATCAGGTGCAGTCTCTTGACACAAGGCAATTAATGTGAAATTTTTATTAGGCTGAAGTGCAGTTATTTAAATCAAAATTAAGACCAACATTAAGTTGTGCTGTGCTTTACAGGGAATTATGTGGCCTCAAGTTATAACTGGACTGTTTGGAAATGTCCTCAATGCAATCATCAACTATGTCTTCCTTTATCCTCTGGAGTTGGGGATCGCGTAAGTTTTCTTTAAGATCATCATAATGTGTAAAGGGTGAATTATTAGTGTGCTATGATAGTCTTAAGGTGTGTCACACAAGCATAATCAATAGGTTTTAATTCCTGCTAATGTCAATTACAGCTATCGTAAATATGAACAAGGTATCATGTTAGTTATTTAACTCTACCTGACTGTCCAGCCCAACTCTCTAGAGGAAAATACCTGAATAGTTATTGGATTGCTATGAAGGTTTGTAGAGAAATTCAGAAATGCCCCCCAAAAAATGATCTTAATAACTTTTAATAAAGCACTGCCAACTTCCACTTTTCCAGCACTTAAGGTCATGACAAGATATATATAAAAAAAAGATGAATGACTATTAATAATTTGTCAGCCTCAGATTGGTCACATAAAGTTGGGTGTCATCTGCAAAACAATGGTAGGCAACACTCTTAATGACGAATAACATGACCAAGGGGGAGCATATATCTGAACAAGATGGGACCAAGGATTGAACTTGCGGAATCCCACACAACATACGAGCCGATAATGAGACAAAATCGTCAAGTCATTCTGAAAGATCTCTGTGTAAGATATGATAAAAACCATCTGAAGGCGGTTCCATCTATGCCGATCCAGTGCCTTAACCTATCCAGCAAGACTGTATGATCTACAGTGTCAAAGGTGGCTGACAATAGTTGTAGCTGTATTAAGTGTCATTATTAACATCTATTACAGCAATACCAGCCCTACTGTTGCGGCTGGTAATCAACACTTCTGCAACAACATTTGCTGTTATGACTTTTTATTGTTTCATTAAGGAAGTATTTATTCAGCGATTGGATTGCAATGTAGAGGGGTTACTTTTGTGTCATCTACTTGAGGCTTATATTATTGAGGAACAATTTTAATAACCATCTGTAAAGAAATGGTCTCTGAAGCACAAATGACTGCAATAGTCATTAACACTGTCAGCAAACTGTGGATATTCCTCAGCAAATAAGTCATTTCTCCTTTTTCTGTTTTACTACTGTACTGCTCCAAAACCTGCTGGTCCTCCATGATGCTATTGAAGTGGATCTGCTGCAGCCAATGCTATCTCACAGTATGTGCTGGCTGTGGTCTTGTACATTTACATCTACTGGAGGGGTCTGCATAAGGCCACATGGGGAGGTCAGTTCTTTGCTCCATTTTGTGGAGATTTTAATCACAACATGAGTTTGATGTTAAAAATGTTTTCATTTGAATTCATACTTCAAAGTTCTGTAGTAATATGTGGAACCCAAAAGCAAACTCAAAAGGCAGAATAAGAGTTCAGTGAGTTTATTTGTAGAGCTAGGTGCTGGCAGAAAGTTGAATGGTCAAGGCTGAGTTAATGGGGACTGTAGACAGGCAGGTTGGAGCAAAATGGCAGAGGGCAGGCAGACTGAGCAGGCAGAGTGGTTTCTTCTGTCAGAGTCCTCTCTGAACTGGTTGTAAGAGAGTGCATACATGAGGAGTAGACACTGGTGAAATCTGAACACAAGGAAAAATCATATTAGAAAAATCTAACTTATAACACTGAGGAAAATACTCTAACTATTAATAGTTTAAAGCGGCCAACAAAAACTACCACTGGAGACAGAATAATCTGGCGAAAAATGGAAGTGAAGCTTGGGTTGTTTTACTGAGGCCGATGAGGGCTGAATCCAAATGTCCGCACTTCACCACACTTCAGAATGGTGAAGACTTTGCGGGCATGTTCCAGGGAAGTCTGGGAGTGCTTAGGGCTGTCCAAAGTTACAATTCATCCAGCTTAAACTGCCGGGAAAAAAACCTTATGAATGTGTAAAATAGTTATTGATAGGAACTGTAGGTCTATTAAAATGTTACATGAATTGAGTAGGCCAAAAATAATATTCGCCCACATCATGATACAGAGATATGTTGAAGTATAGGCTGTAGAGGGACTGAAAATGCATTTTATTATTGCGACCGATCAGGCAGTGAAAAAGGCTAAAAAAAAATTGGCAACTAAAGAGAGATGTTATAGAGAGATGTATTGATACATTTTTGTTCAGTCATTTAAAGGCTGTACATGGGATTTATATCTTGTTATTGTACTTAGCGCTCCATCTCTGTCAATATTTTTTTCACGCTTGTATGATAAAAACTTAACTATTTAACTAAAAAGACATTAATCCAAATAAATGACATATTTACATTAATCCTGCCGAGCTCCACTGGTGCAGGTTTCATTGAAGAGGCCATGCCCTCATTTCCAGCAAATGGTGTGCAAGGAATTGTGAGATTTTACACCCGCAGATGATCCACACATGCATCCTTTGAATTTCTCTGAAAGAAGGTCCTTTGTGAAACTTGGAAAGATCCTTGACTTTGGAACAGTCCTTCGGCACGGGTCTATGATGTAGCGTCCTTCAAATTCGACCGTTTGAGGATCCTTCCTTGACTTTGAGAAACACCCACACACACACCCACGGAAAGGGGCAGGGAGCAGGGAAACACTAGGAAAAGAGGAGTACACTAAGTTCAAAGCTAGAACCTTTGACACATTCTATACTGTGCTGCAATGGTAATAATAATATGAATAATAATAAGAATGTTATTCTGTCCAATAACTTCATCCTGTTTTATTATTCATGTTTTTTACAGCACTGTAATTGATGATTTTTTATGAACATTCCATTGTTTCACTGTGAATATACTGACAATGTATAACTTCACACCTTTGACCCACAGGTTGGTCATTCGATTGTCTACAGGAATGGGGACCCTTTGTCAAACTGGCCATTCCCAGTATGCTCATGATTTGTCTAGCGTGGTGGATATTTGAAGTAGGAGTACTCCTGGCTGGTGTGATAAGCGAGGTTGAGCTGGGAGCTCAGTCCATAGTATACCAGCTGTGCATTACAGCTCACATGGTAACTCCTCTTCACTTTTCCTACCTGTAATTAGAGAGACTAATAGTGTGTTGGCGATTGCTCCCATGAAACAACTAACAAACTCTAAGTGCCAAACTCAACTTACGTCTGACTGGCTGGTCACTTTTCTTGCCTGCATTGAAGGATTACATCAGGGCATGTGGAGTGAGTGGCAACAGTGATGGTCTTGGAAGAGAGATAGAGTTGTGTATCATCTGCGTATCAGTGTAACTGGAGTCTGTGGAGGCAGAGGATCTGTCCAAGGGGTATCATGTAAAGGATGAAGAAAAGGGGATCAAACACCAAACCTTGGGGGACACCATGGGTGACAGGAACTATGGATGAATAACAGATGTTAATAGAGATCGACTGATGTCTGTTGCAGAGGTAGGACTGAAACCAGGACAGGGCAGTGCCAGTAATGCCAAAGGAGGTCGAGAAGGATGAGGATGCTGATGAAACCAGAGTCCAAGGATGATAGCAATGCATTGGTGACTTTAATCAGGGCAGTCACAGTGCTGTGTTTAGAGCGGAAACCAGACTTAAAAGGCTCATAGAGGTTACTGGACTCAATGTGGGATTTGAGCTGAGTAGTAACAACTCTCCAGAACTTTTTACAGGAAGGGCAGGTTGTAAATGGGCTGGTAGTCAGGGTCAGGTAACATTATTCACCAAATAATGTTACCACCACAAAAAAAAAAAAAAAATGCATTTATTAAACATGAATGAAATAATGTGAAACCAAAAAATGACCTCAAAGGCAAAATTGACACTAACCCTATACAAGAAATTCTATTTAAAAAAAACCCTGCATTTTTCGTCTACTGATCAGGATCTTGTTTTTTAGTTTCACTGCTGCAACAAGTGGTATGTTTTTAATTTCATCTGCTGAAGAAGGAAAGTTTTATCTTTTGTCTGAGTTTAGCATTTCAACTATCCTCATAGAACAATCTGGGCCCCGTTTCCCAGTTTCGACGTACCTTAGTGCTCTACGAAGGTCTCCAAGTTATACCTTAGCTAAGGGACTTCTTTTCCTACGAGTGTTTCCCAAACTGTCCCTTAGCGGGTGCTCGTAAAGAGAGCTGCTAAGGTACATCGTAAGTTGGAGCTGTCCTTCACCACGGTGCTGACAGTATATTAATCGATGCTGCACGCATCTCGATTGAGCTCATGAAAAGGTAAATAAATGACGTAATATAAAAAGTATTGCCATAATAATTTTACCTCCATCAAATATTATATCATAAATGAGGCTATGCCTTTAACAGAACATCTGCTCATCTATTTGAAGCCTAGTCCACACATACACGGGAATTTTTAAAAGCAGCGCTTTAAAACTAAATTTCTGTCCAGACAAGCGTTTTGGCACCGTTTCAGGAAAAATCCCCGTCCTGACACGCCTGCAGCATATCACATTAGCCCCTTTACCACCAACATTTCCAGAAACTGGGTAAAAGAATTCCTGGTAATCTGTGTGGTTTGCATTTCCACCGCACCTCAAAGTTCCAGATAATTTATTCATATTAGCGTGATGACGTAGATGATTAGGCGTGTGCCCTGTATAGAGACAGAGCGCAACGTGTCATAATCTGAAAGCCACACCCCCAAAGGGGAAACAAGGCCCACTTTCCCCTCCGCTTCTTTGCTCGTTCGCTGTCATTCTGCCTCCGCAGCCGTGCCTTCAAGTCTCCACGACTAAATTGCCAGCTAGCTAGCTAAAATTATTAGCTATAGCTAGCTAATAATTAGCTAATAATAAGATGGCAAAGGATTATTTTAGCACTCTATGCCTTCCAGAGAGGCAAGGGTATATTGATAAGCTTAATATTGCCGGTCTACCTCAGTGTCCCTTCTCCTTACCTTGCTCATCTTGGAAAAAACATGATGTGGAGATTCTTTTTAAAAAAGATGAGTATTTCGGCATGCTCAGCCGTCAGCCTGCTCCTACTACCGGCACACGTTGTTGTTTTGAGACATGCCTCTACATGCTGGTAGATTGAAAGATGTGCTAGAGCGGACCACTGGAATGGACTGCTTGCATCGCGGAGCGCTGGGCACAATTATAACAGAAGTTGCATTCATACTGTCAGTGCTTTAGCTTAACATACATAAATACATTTAAGTGTTACTCTAAAAAATACATTTGGAGGGTTTGACAAAGTGTTTCCTGCACACACAAGCATACCAAGTGTCAGGATTCCACAATTTCTTCCCCGTTGAAGCCTCACGTTTTATTGCCTGTATCCACTTTTATCTTCTACAAGGTTCCGTTTTTCTGCTCGGCAGCTGATAAGCGCTAAGCTCTGGGTTTTTATTAGCCGTGCAGCCCACCGCACAGCAACTTTTCAGCATTTGGCTGATTATGTGCTGGTAAAGAGTTGGGGCTGTCTCTCTCTGCCAGCAGCTAAGTTTAAAAGTATTTTAAGATAAGTGTCAAACTAAGTTAGTCTACATACTTTGTTTCCACCACGGCTGCTCGGCTGTTCACCAGTTACCGTGTCGCGTTGGCGTATGTGTGGGTGTGTGTAGAGGAGATCAGTGCTGGCACAAAAGAACCAATACCGTTAGTGCTGATCAATACTACGGTCTCTGATAATTTAGCCCCGGGGCTAACACCGATCAGTGTTCCTTGGCACACAGCCCCGCAAGAATTCCAGGTAATGTGAAAAGTCCTACCCCCCTACTAGGTACTTTTTCCAGGGTAAATTTAGGGTTGAGGGAAAGTTTTTTACCAGGGTAATTTCGGTGGAAACGCGCAGAGGTTTTTCAAAATTCCAGGTAATTGATAAAAGTACCTGCGGTGGAAAAGGGGCTATTAAAAAATGACTTACATGCGCATCCCGTTATAAACAAGGAGACTAATGATGAAGCAAAGAGACGATAATGCATTTGTTAATGAAACATTTATAACAGCATACGTGTTTGTCTCTCTTTTTCCATCATTGCAGTTCAATGCCAGTTTGTGTCTTACATATAAGTTACATATAAGTTTTCCAGCGTCGGTTCTGTCAATGTACAGACTGCAAATCTGTTGTTGTCACTCAATAGGCACCTGTAGCAGCAGCATATCCACGTGTGTGTGTGTGTGTGTGTGTGTGTGTGTGTGTGTGTGTGTGTGTGTGTGTGTGTGTGTGTGTGTGTGTGTGCAGGAGTGACTCCCTTGTATAAAACCTCTCCAAGAGGGCGCAGAGATGCACAGAATGAGTGTGTGTTGATTGGGTTCCTCTCTATTTTTTTCTCAAGAACATTTCTATGAAAAAACAAAAACAAAAAAAACAATAGGAAAACTTTTCCAGGTCGGACAACCACGATCTTTCCCTTCAGCGCTCTAGCCCCCTTCTCTATACCCGGGCTTACTGCGTCCCCCTGCGGCTCTCTCCTCGCCCCTGAACCGGTCACTCCACTCAGGCTTCTTGGTAGAAGATCTCTTCCTAAGCCAGCCTGTCAGCTTCATACATAGGACATTCTCTTCCAGAAGTCCCGTGGCGGGCGGCCCTCCCCGGACGTTAGAAGCTAGCGCTCTGTGCTTCAGAGCCCCGTCCGCTGTAAATGCAGCCATAATAATACTGCGGTATAATCTCGCAGAGGCGACGTGCTTGATCGCCTAGCTGGTGTTGCCCGCAATTGTCCATTTAAAAAGCATACTTTTGGCCTAATAAAGCTAAAACTGTGACAGGATGAACGGAGTGCATCACTAAGGGACAGCTTACGAGTGGTTCAGACTGCCCTTGTTAAGATATAACTTTCAGAAGATATATCTTCAATAAGGAGACTCTGGGAAACAGCCCGTAAGCTTAAAGGGAAATTTCGGTTTATTTCAACCCGTCTCCTATCGTCCTAAATTTGTTTAAAGTCACTAGTGACATAGAAATAATAGTTAGCATGTTAGCCATTAACCTAGATACAGCCGTAGTGTCAGACCTGTTAAAACTTGATTGAACGGGCATCCTTTCAAGTGCAAAGTTAGTCCACTAAACAAGCTTTTTCT
>NC_065510.1:43359639-43434829 GCF_006386435.1 Epinephelus moara
GTTTTAACAGGTCTGACGCTACGGCTGTATCTAGGCTAACGGCTAACATGCTAACTATTATTTCTATGTCACTAGTGACTTGAAACAAATTTAGGATATTAGGAGACGGGTTGAAATAAACCGAAATTTCCCTTTAAGGGAGACCTTAAGTTACAACTTACGATGCATGTAGCGCTATGAAGGCTCGGGGAAACGGGGCCCTGGTTGATGTCCTCCAAAAATCCAGGCACAACATTTCATGTGATGGCCTTCGAATTAGCACCTCACAAATGATGTTTCATCTTTAACATGCAGTTACGTAATTAACATAAATTTGTTGTGGTTAGGTTTAGAAAAAGAAACATGGTGAGGATGTACCTTAAAATTTCTCAAAGTTCACCCAAAGTCCACACTGTTCCAAACAAGTGTCTCCAGGGGACAGACTCAGGGGAAAGTCAGCGTTTTTGTAACCCATCCACCACTCCAACCTGCCTTCTTACAAAACTATGTGGGACTGCTTCCTTGTTTACTATCGTCTTTGCATAGGCCACGTGATTGCAGCCTTTCAAAATATGTGGGATATGTACGAATTTGGGTGCATTTCTTAACTTAGGAAAATGTACAAGCAGTTTATGAGAACAACCTGAACATGTGTAGCTTTGAGCATGATTTATGAGGTCAGAACTATTTAGGAGTGAACATGTAAGTAAAATCAGTAAAGATTTTTACCCATTGCACCTATTTTGGAGATCATCAAACATTATAGACATACATATCATTTTACCAGAAGACTTGAACTCATTGTGAGATTTATGTTTTCACATATTGCCCAGAGACATTACAGTTTTAGAAACATTCTTTTGATGGATGCCACACAGCTGGGAGATGGGTGATTGGATGAATAACTGCAGTTCACCAGGGTTAGGGATGTCAGGAAAAAAACAGAGAGAGAGAAAATTAATCAGTATTCAACAAAACAGTGAGAGTGACAATATTGAAAACAAACTGACAAAAGCAGATTAATTATAACATTAAGTAAAAGGTATGATCTAGACAGTGATGTAAAGTAACTATATTCATTTACACGAGTACTGTCCGCAAGTAAACTGTAGAAATATTTGTACTGTATTTCAATTTCAGGGTTTTTGTATTTTTACTCCACCACGTTGCAGTGGGAAATATTGTACTTTTAGCTCCACTTCATTTATCTGACAGCTTTAGTCACGTATTAGATTCACATTTGACACAGTGGATGATATAACAAGCTTTTAAAACAAAACACACTGTTAAAGATTAACATTAAATCAGTGGTTTCCAACCTTTTTGGCTTCTGACGTCTTACAAAAAGCAGTGTGTAATAGTCAGTTAAAACTAGCTCCACCTCACGCAGCTACAACAGTAACATGCTGCTTACACAGTGATGCTTCACTATTATGTTATTTATTATATCAGTCAGAGGTAACAAACCAGTACTTTAACTTTAATACTTCACCCCTAAGCACAGTTTGCTGCCGCTGTTGTGAGGATCAACTCTGTAAAACGTGCACACAAAGTTCTCCTATCTATTTGACTGTATTTCTATTTCCCTCAAGCATTTTTTTCTGATTGCCTAATTTGGGAGTTTATTTGGAACAAAAATAAATTAGGGCTGTCAAATGATTAATTTTTTTAATCGCGATTAATCGCGGAATTTCCATAGTTAATCGCGATTAATCGCATTTTGAATTGCATGTTTAAAATTCTGTTATTTTGCATTTCAAGGCAGTTTTAAGCCCATAATGTAAAGCATTTCTTACCAGAGTGTCTTAATTGGGAATCAAATGAACACAAAAAAAGAATTTCCTTTTTGACCTTTTGTATTTTCTTTCAAAAAAGTGCCATGTAGACCAACTTAATACAATACCTGAGTCTTCTACGATGTTGACTGGTCTGCAGTCAGTTGCCACCCATTTAGCGATCACTTTAGTTAACTTCTTCAACGTACTTTCATCCACGGGTGTGCGGCGACTCCCACACTCCAAAATGGTACTTTGGCGGAGCTGAGGCTGCGCCGGCTGCACCTGCGTGTTTAGCATGGAGGTGGTAACTCAAACTCGACGTACTCTGGTGGTAGTTAAACTCCGTTTGACACAGGTTGCATTTTACTTTTGACTTGTCAACTGAACCGTCTGGAAGTTTTTTAAAGTTAAACAAGCTGTTCAAAAGTCCAGTAGCACTCTTTCTTTCCATCACCGCGGTAAGTTTACTGAAGCCGCTTCGGAGCATGACGCTACAGCTAGAGGAGCCGACTACGGGTGAGTAGAAGGGACTAAAAGGCTTGCGAAATTAAAATGCGATTAAAAAAAAAAAAACGCGTTATGGATTGCATTAATCTAATCGCGATTAATGCATTAACGCTGACAGCCCTAAAATAAATAGATAATAAAACAAGACTATGGAAAGACTTTTTACAGAGACTGAAGCATCTTGGAGGAATGGCCTTACCAAACTTTAGGTTTTGTTCCTGGGCGTCTACCTTTACAATTATATGGTGTGGGTTCAGATAAAATATATTGCGATATACTGAGATTTATCACTTTATTTCAACAGCAAATTATCCCCAAAGGAAAACTTTGTCAACATGTGTTTTATCTAATAAGAAAAAGTTTCAAGTCTGTTGATCTCTCTTGAGTCATTTTTATTGCAACGAAATGTATCCAGTGGACTGGAAAAGCATTAATTTATATTATATTATATTATTATAGTAGGCTACCAAAGGTTTTAGTTGTATTTGCAATATTACAACAACAACAAAAAAACATTAATACTTAGTGTCCATGCAACGATACGATATTGCTACACAAAAATATCACAATAATATGCTGTATCGATTTTTTCCCCACTTTTACCAAGTTTCCTGACTTGCCTGAAGACATGCATTTAGATACTTTTCTCACTCAGGTCCTTGTGATGACAGTATGATTTCATATATTTACAATCAATTTCATACCATATCTTCAGTCTCCCTGAATTCCGTGAATGAGGTCTCTGAGGAGCTTGATGGAGTATTCTTAACATGGGTTGATTCAATGTAGATTTGTTCATCACACTCATGGGACTTAAGTTAGGGTTTTAGAAATTTATAAAATATTGACCCTTCTTGTGAAAAATGTCATCAATCACATACAGCGCGTGTGCATGTGTTTTGGTTGTGCTGATTGCTGCATAACTACTGGACAGTGATTTTCATTACTTTGTCAGAGGTAACTGGGACACTCGTTGAGCCTAAAGCCATTATGGCTCTGTTTGGGAAACCCCTTAATTCCTTTGCCTGGACTCCTAGCAATTCTGGTAGCTTTTGTACCATTACTGGCTAGGCATAAAGTATTAATGAGATGCGAATCACTCACACTGCCTTCCCACACTTTGTGGATAAAAGAGATTCTCAGTAATTTACAGCTTGAAAAAAATATGATATACATTGTAAGGCTCTTTCAGGAAATAAGGATCTGAGTATGTCTTCCTCCTCTGGATCTAACGTTATTGTTTGGCTCCTCAGTAAGACACAGCATGCATCCATGATGAGCACACACACTGGGGCGGCTGAGGCTCAGAGGTAGAGCAGGTCGTCCACCAATCGGAAGATCAGCGGTTTGATCTCCTCCTCCAGTCTGCATGTCGAAGCATCTTTGAGCAAGATACTGAGCCCCAAATTGTTCCTCATGGCTGTTCCATCAGTAGCAGGTAGCACCTTGTATGGTAGCCTTAGTAGCCTCGGCCACTATTGTGTGAATGGGTGAATGTGACTAGTGTAAAAAAGTGCTTTGAGTGGTCAGATGACTAAAGAGGTGCTATACAAGTGCAGGTCCACTGATGCGTAACATGGCTAACATTGACTACATAGGCTAACATACATAGCTTTTTCCTCCTGGGTAATACAGGAAGATCACTATATATAGGTGTTATATATGTGATGATAAATTGTGTTATATATGCTATATATTTACATAAACACAGAGTCTTCACCATGAGTTGTTGTCCCTGAAAAATGTGCATTTAGAAGGAAAAACCAACAAGACTCACCTGCAGCAGCAGTATCTGTGCTTGGCCATGACCGGAGGTAATCCTTTAATACCGTGGCCAGCCAATTAGTCATAGTGTCTGGGGCTAAGAGCCCACCCTCTCAGGCAGCCCGACACAAAAGACAACTCTCCAGTTTTCAATTATTCAATTTTTCATTTTTCTATCCAGCATTCCACAGATAGAAAATTAGAAAAACAATGCCAAATCTTTGACATCTTTTACATTAATTTGACACACAAAAATTCAGTACTAGAAAAATGAATTTCTTCCTAATTTTCCTTTTTTTAATGGAAAATTGAAGACATGCATTACATGGACCTTTTAGCCATATTTAAAAATTACTCAGTGAAATAGTTAATTTGCCCCATCAGGACTTTGTGGTTTGATCAGATTCGACTGGTAACTAAGTGTCAAAAGTTTTGATAACTCTGTTACCTTGTGGATACCACATGAAAACGATACAATTATACATTTGATAGTATTAAAACTACTAAAGCTATAAAACAGTCTACAATCACATTTTCAACCCAAGGCTATACAGACGAAACAACAGAGAAGAAAATCAACTGGTCCTCAGCCTGTTGCTGATACCACATTCTGTCCAGTCCAGTCTCTCCAAGAAAGCAAATACAGACATTTACCAAAAATATTATTTTAAAGTAGGTATTTGTTTCAAATATTGCCCAAAATGATCTCTATTATTGTGTTATTGTCTTTCACAGTTCCCACTGGGATTCTCCGTGGCTGCCAGTGTACGAGTTGGGAATGCTCTTGGTGCAGGAAACACAGAACAGGCCAAGCTATCTTGCAAAGTCCCCATCATTTGTGCATGTAAAACCAGTGCATTCCCTACATGTAACCTGCATTACAACCACAGAAAGTCATTAAAGTAATAAGAACAGGTGCAAATGGTGGTAGTGGTAGTAAAAGTAGTAGTAGTTGTACATTAACTTCTATATTGTATTGAGAGTATCCACTGATCATCCAAAACCACTGACGCAGTGAATATCATTGATCATCTCTACAATGCAGTGTTCTGCCAGGAAACCTTGGGTCCTGGCATTCCTGTGAATGCCACTTGATGCGCTTCACTCACCCAAAGACCGTTGCAGACCAAGTACTCTTCTCATAGCAGCAGCACTCCACGATGGCAGTGGCCCCCCGGCAGGACAGTGCACCGTGTAACACCGAGAAAATTGTTTAGGAATGATCTGAGGAACATGACAAAGAGCTCAAGGCATCGACCTGTCCTCAAAATTCCCCAGATCCCAATCTGATCAAGCATTTGTTGGGCATGCCAGTACCCCTGAGGTACCCTCAATCCACAGTGGGTCTTCCTTGCATTAGACATGGCTCTGACCTGTCGAGGCATGGACACACAACCTCTGGGAGTGTCCTGTGGTGTCTGGCACCAGGGTGTTGATTGTGGATTGTTTGAGTCCTGTGGATTGTGAGGTAGGGTACCGGCACATCCACGGATGATCAATCATATTGGGATGTGGGTAATTTGGAGGCCAGGTTGACACCTTCAGCTATCTGTAATGCTCTTTGTTTGTTATGCAACTCCTTAGCAGTTTTTGCAGTGTGGCATGGTGCATTCTCCTGTTGAGGGGGCCAGTGCCATTGAGGAGTGCTGTTGCCATGGGGAGGTGTACTTTGTCCGCAGCAGTGTTTGGGAGGGTGGAACCTGTCAAGACCAAAGGTCTCCCAGCACAACATTGCATTGTAACGAGATGATCAATGTTATTCACCTGATCTGTCAGTGGCTTTAATGTTATGGCTGATCAGTGTAAGTCATACATTTGACCAAGTGCCAGACCAACTCAAGATAAAGACCCCAAACACTGTGAATACAGAAATACAGTACCTGAACAACACAGGCTCTTTTGTTCACTATTTCTCTTTTGACATTTTTGTTCTCACAATCCTACATTGCTCAACATTATAAACAACACATGCTGTTTTTTGTCTTTGCTCCAATAAAGTCATCGTTGCCTGTTTTGTTGGAACCAGTCTCAGCATCAGCAGATATGTCATTGGATACATTTTCACATCAGAGCAGTAAGTGTGGCTCAATAAACTCCACTTTTTAACAGTGTATTTGGTGGAACTTAAGTTGCAGTCCACGTGGCATAGCAGGCTTGGTATCATAATGCCATCTAGACTGATAAACTAAGTTCTTAATCTTGCATCATCATGCTTACCCACAAATGCTATGATCGTGTAATGAGCCTTAGTTATGTTCAACAAGTCTTGCAGTTTGTTATTGGTGATGCTGAAAATACTAAAGAAAGCTGCTCAACCCATCTCCACAGAGTCTACCTAATACTGTTTCATTTGTATGACGATTTTTCACATGCACACACTCACACACACACCAAGATTGCTTTGTTTGTTTGCTGATTGAACACACCTTTTGAACTGACCTGAGCTGTGGTCTATTTGTTTGTGTATTGCTTTACTGTCTTGTGGCCTGTAGTTTGACAGAGCTATTTTCCTTCTATTTTATGATTATCTGTCAAATGTGACTGACTGGCACCTCACTTTCATTCAAAAACATCAAATCTTGCCTTAATTTATTTCCCAGTCAAGACACTCTGGTAAGAATACTTCACCTTGTTAATATGGACTTGGAAGTAATAGAATTTGAAACATGCGAAATTAAAATGTGATTAATCGTAATTAACTTTTGAAATGTGGCAATTAATCGCAATTGAAAAAATAACCCCTTGTCTTTTACTATATTCAGACATGATTGTCTGTAAATATTTTTGTATCTAACAAGAGTCTGTATTTGCTCCTTTTAGAGACATTATTCAGAGAGTTGCTGATGTCATGCTGATATTCGGTGTTATGCATATTTGTGATGCCACTGCGGTGAGAAACAATATATAATTAACTTTTTCATGCATGTCTTTCATAAGTCATTTTAGACATATTGACACATACAAATGTGATTTGATATGGACAGGGTGCGGCCTCAGGTGTTCTCAGAGGAACAGGGAAACAACTGATTGGTGCTCTGTGTAACTTGGTGGGGTTCTATTTCATTGGCTTCCCTATTGGTGTGTCCCTGATGTTTGCAGCAAACATTGGGATTGTAGGTAAGATGACACTACCATGCATTACTTGCTATTAGTTAACTAACATTCAGAAAGGCCATTAAAACTCTTCCCCTTTTTTTGTATAGGACTATGGACAGGACTTGCGATTGGTGTGTCACTGCAGGCGCTTGTTTTTGTCACATTTTTGTGCAAACTTGATTGGGAAAAGGCTGCTGAGGAGGTGGGTAGCCACATCATATTCAGTCACAGTGCTTCTCTGTATTTTTTTTTACCTTGTCTTATGTATTTGAAGTTAAAACACACTGTCAGAACTGTTCTTAATGTCTCTGATCAGGCTCTTGTGAGAGCAGGAGTGAAGATCACAGAGGAAAAGGAGATGGTTGAGTTGGAAGACACAGGTGAGTAAAGGCACTGTCCTCACTTCCTACTCTTACTGTAATACATGAAATATTCCTGCTTTTGTGGCCTTTTTAGTCTTGTGTAACAGTTTCAATATTAAAACAAAACATTCTTTCTCAAACTCTGCCTCAAATATCTAGACTTGAAACAGGAGGGTGATGCAAACCTGGAGGTGCATGATTCAGGCCACAGTCGACTACAGTTCACTACCACTACAGTGGGACATCTTCTGTCAGTAAAGCAGCTTGTTTTACGGCGTGGCCTGACATTGCTAATCATGATTGTCATCCTCACAGTTGGAATTGTAACCAGCAGTTTGCTGGTGAAACAGTTCAAATGATTCTCTCTAAAAGAACTCTCAGGAATATTTTTTATTGTCAACATTGAGTGTCAAAAGGCTGCTTATCAGGTAGATTCCACTGAAAACTCTTAAGTCTGCAGTCTCCACTTTCTCCTATAGTGCAAATGATGGATAGCCAAAGTGAATGATGAGTCAAAGAGCCGAAGAGACACATACATTTTTGGCATATTTATTTATTCAGGTATATTCACCATGAAATGACATGAAAAGTATAGTAATAGCAGCTGATGGCAGTTAGTGGCTAACTCAAAGAAGAACAGCAGCTGAAAATGTCCGCCAAATTGGGAAAACAATGAGGTTCGGGAGCTCGTTACCTTCCAAGCAGAGGACAAGATCAGCTGGTATATAACAAGGATGGTAAATGAGTGTTATTGCCATGTTGTTCCATTGTTATTGTGTAGAAAGCGCTGCCGACATGTATGTTATATGTCACACTAGAGGGTGATGCTGTCGTGTTACATGTCACGTCTGTTATGCTTCTTTTGATTCTGCAATGCCAGTATGCTGTCTAAAATCACACAGTTGAGCAACATGATGCCGTCGCTGTTTGGTTCTGTGTAAAAAGGGACTTTTTAGTGGCCTTATAGTGCCATCTCTGTATAAAAAGGGCTATAGATATCACCTCAGGCATTTGTTTAGACTTACTACCCTTGCCGGTAAGCTTTAATGTAAAAAGAATATGGTTTAAAAAAATAACGTGTTATGAATGTTGGCCACAGATATTTACATTTTAGGATGATTATTTATATTTATGCCTTCATGCTGCCGAGAGCCATGGCCTGAGCCATTATGTTTTGAGGTTGTCTGTCTGTGCCATTCTTGTATACATGGAGCCTTACGAAAATGTTTTGAAATTTGGCAACAACATCCAATTGGGCTATGGGATGAACTGATTAGAATTTGGTATTCAAAGTCACTGTGTCCTCATAAAACACATTTAAGGCCTAACTCAAGAATTCATTCATTAATTATGACTTTCACATAAACATCTAAAAGGATAAAATGATGAAATGATAACTTTTATATCAAACGGTCAAAGGGCAACTCTACAGTGAGTGCATAATGTTTTTCACTTTTTTGGCCATTATTGAACACCGTAGCTCAGGAACAGAAGTACAGACATTTGGTCAGATACTGAATTGGTGACACTAATCCTGGGTGTCCACCTTGAAACTGTCCTGATTGCAGAGATCATCTGTGCTGCCAGATTGAAGATGTGTGTGAAACATCCACGTCTTGATTTTTAGCTTCTTTGCAGTATCATCCATATTTGAAGCATTGTCTGCTGTCATGGTTACATATGAGTCTGGACAGACAGGAATGAAAACTGCAACTTAACTACAACCGCAAGATGCTAATTAAAGTTTTGAGATAGTAGAGATTCACCTTGTAGTTCAAACCAAAATATGTGTTCCTTAGGGGCCAATCCTTGAACCACTCATGTAATATGAGAGTGTAATGTGTTCTGAACTTTTGAATTTGAAAGAAAAAGTATATTTTGGACTATTATCTTTTTACATTGCACATAATTGCTGTACTGTGGAATTTTGAACCCCCAAACACCCCCGAATAAATATTTTTGCACATCCTGCACAAAACTGTAGTTTTCTCATTCTGAAACAGCAATATTTTACATATTTGTCATGTTACAGTATTGTAGACACTATGTCTTTTTTATATTTTCATTGTACTTTTTCTCTTCTATACTTATGTTCTTGACTGTTGCAGTACTTTGCCTTTCCTTTTTATTTCCTCTTAATGTGTTTTTTGTATGTTTATTGTATGCACCAAACACCAAGGCAGATTTCCTGTAGGTAAAACCTACTTGGTTATAAACATTGTACTGATTATGATGACCCTCAAATGAACTAGAATAAGTTTTTGGTCCCAAAGAAAAGGGACTGAAAGTCAGTGCTTATCATGATTCTGTCACTGAAAACTAAAACCTAAATTAGAAATCTTGGTGCAGTCATGGATTCAAACTTAGTCAGACTTAGTCTTGATGCCTTATGAAAAAGCACTTTTGAATTAAAATGTGTATTAAAACACATAAAAAAGTATTCAATGACAACTTGTTGGTGTTCCAAAAAATGACAAAAAATAATGTATTATTGAGCAATCAATTGATAACTGATTCTGCAATGACTAATTTGTGGTTATACTGGGCAGCTTTTAGGTGTTTATTTATTAAGAGCTCCAATGTGTAGGATTTAGGGGCATCTATTGGCAGAAATGGAATATGATAAATACATTTTCTGTAGTGTACATATATAAGCTGAAAATAGGAATCATTATGTATTCATTACCTTAAAATGAGCCGTTTATATCTACATAGGGAGTAGGTACTACTCCACAAGTCCACCATGTTGCACCTCCATGTTTCTACAGCAGCCCAGAACGGACAAACCAAAAACTGTCTCTAAATAGGACCATTCACATTTTCATGTTTTCGTGTTGGCCACCATAGTTCTCCCGCACACTTGGCACACAGGAGAAGTTTCAGTTGGTTGCCGCTGTTGCCATTAAAAATCTAGTGTGTAGATCTTTCCTGAAAGATCTACACACTAGATCTTTCAGGAATAAATCAAAGAGACCATTACAAAGCTACTCTTAATACTCAAAGAGCTTCATACTCAAGAAATTAAGTACACCCCTTATGACTGAACACCACTAAGTCATAATCCCACCTTGTTGAAATGATACCATAGCGCCATGGATCTTCGGTTGGCGCCAGATAACCGGCCTCGGTGAGTGAGCACAGCCGTTCGTGACAGGGCTCGGGTGCGGCCAGATGATGGTTGCCCCTCTCCTATCTCGCACCGCATATTTGTGGAGAACCTGATGCTAAATCACTTGCAGACAGCCTGATTTTGGGCCAGGGTTTCATATGTAGCAGAGCAGCTCCCTTGCTACGATCTTTTGAAAGCCAGCCCTTGATCCAAGCTTACACATATGACAATATGTATGACAATACACATATTAAAGGGTGGGGCTGCTCGAGTGACAGGCTGCCTGCAAGGCATTGCTACACTCTGTGAGTGGGATACAGCGCTCGTTTCTTCAAAGCTCTACCCTCTTGTCCAAATATGGTCACTTTTGGCCCCAAAAAACAAGATGGTGATGGCTGAAATGTAAACTCTATGTTTCAAAAAAGCAGTCCACAAACCAATGGGTGATGTCACCATAGCTATGTCCATTATTATGTACAGTCTATGGTCTACCTCTAGTCTTTCTAGGATTTTGAACACAGAAATACAATACAGACGTACAATAAAAAAAGTACAGACAACTCTTGATAGAAAAAGAATCAGGCATGTGAAGCAGATACACAAATGAGAGAAATTAAAGATGAACAGACTTAATACAATTAAACACAGAAACAGTGTCAGTGAGTCTACAGTAACTGAGTATGAGCAAAACAGTCTAGCTAGGACAATTATGAACATCTCTGACAAAATATTTGAAGCTAAATAGAGAAGTGTTTCATAAACAAGGCTCAGAGTAGCCAGGTTTATTGGGGAAAGGTTTGATGTGTTCCTTAAAGCCACTGAAGTACCAAAGTTAGCACAACATTAAATGCAGATCTCATCACTTCACATTAAGAAAACAGATGTAAAGACAACACTGCAACATTTATATCCCAAAGAATAGCACACAATGAACAAAATGCAAAGGATGTAATGTGCTGACAAAACCACTGCCATAAACAAAGCCAAAAGTTTGACAGCATGTAGCCCACCAGACGTCAGGTCAGACTTAAAGATAAACAGAGATGACCATTTGCCATTTAACTCCCATGTTGGCTCACTTTGTTTCCATGCCTTCCTTGTATGTCATGCCCGCGTCTCAGCGTCAGGTTCAGTGCTAGTGTTTGGGGGGTTTCTTATTTCTCTGCGTCATGACTGTTGAAAATTAACCTGCATGCGTAAAATACAAGGGACAGATTCTGAAGAGTGATTACCTAAGAAGGACCTAAACAGGTTACTTATTCTAATTTGCATTTTCTAACATCGTAAAGTACGTGTGTTGGATTATGCTCCCTAGTCTGTACAGGTGACTCAGTGGTCTCCATATGTTGGAAATGCCATTTAAATAGCCTATGCTCAGATCTGTGTTTTACTTCCAGTGACAGTAATTTTGTATGTATATTTCATCTTTTTGAGTTTTCTTTACATGACATTTAAAGTGACAACAAATAGAGAGAATGATTGTCACAGTTACAGCCAGGACTTATTTAATTAAAGGGCTCATTACACATTACTCAAGCAGCCTGAGGCAAATCTTTTATGTCTTTAGATGCTCATGTTTTCACAGTAATACTGTGCATTTACATAAAACAATTAAAGTTATATAAAAGAAATATTTAAGCCTGATTATTTTCTGCAAATACAGCGAGCTTAACTGATAATTTTCACCAGCTTTATAGAACACCTCTTGGTTGTTTTACAAACATTAACACATACCATTGATAGGGCTAAGATCTATTTATGTGAAGCACAAACTAAAGCTATGGCACACACATACAGGCATATACATATCATATTACTGTATGTCATTAGATATTGGACTCTAATGATGGGCAATCTGTTCAAACGATAAATGTGAACTGAAGGGCGGAGGAGGTGAATTTCCGTTTCCGACTTCCGTTTATATATAATAAGTAAATAGGCTGAACCATTGCGATGGATTCAGAGTTTGCAGTGACGCCAATTATGTTCCACCTCATTAGTTCACCGCACAGACCATTTAACCTGGCAACAACTGCAGCCGGCTCAAACGTGATTGGTCAATATCACGCGGACTACAAACAGCCTACAACTGGAAACCAGGGCTCTTCCGCTCTTCTTCTGGAGGCAAGATGTCCGGGGTTTGCCTACAGACACTACATTCACTGAATGTAGAGTCTACAATGTAGACTAAATAATCTAAACATGACAGTGTGCTGCTCCAGCAGCATAAGCAGTCACTCTCTTAGCTCTAGCTGCATTTAGAGATGAAACCTAGTACAGGGACGGACTAAACTATTTTTCGCCTTAAGACTGAAGCATTTATTTAGATAATTCCTTTAGCAAAATGTACTTATACTGTAGTAAAACTATGTAACTTTGAAAGAACAAACAACACATCCTTTCCCTAATAAATGAAAAAGCAATAAATGCGCTTTTCCTCAGTTCAACTCAATTCAAATTCAACTTTTGATAGAACATTGTTGTGTAATGGACATTACTGAGTCAGTTTGCTGACTTAATGACTCTTCTATAATTTAGCATTTACTGTTATCTTGCAATTGACACCCGTGGCAACAGTGCTCCTGCAAGTTACACTGGATTATTATTAGTGATACATTCATGTTTAAGGGGTGAGAGGAGCCTCAGAGTGCCTCCATTTTTTTATACAATGGTCAGTCTTTCATTTATTCAGCCACTTTTAAATTAGTCATGAAATGTATTACTTACAAGTTAAAAATTGCAAACTAAACCAAATTTTGACTCCAGGCTTATTGAGGACCCCTCTCCCACTGTGGCCGGGTAATCAGTGCCACTTTTCCCACACCCCTGCTGGGTAGTTTAAGCTAAAATAAAGGTAAATAAGATGCCAGACCCCCCCCCAGAGGATCCCCACGGACTAAGTCCTCAAAGTCTAGAAACGCCCCTGGTCTATGCAAATACAGTGACGCACACTCTTGAAGTCCGTGCGTAACCCATCCTCCGACTGGTTATCACACATATATTTAACCCACCACGTTTGATATTGTCTGTCACTGCTGAAAGGAGAGCGGTCTGTCAGCTGAGAACACCCCAGTCATGGACGGCTCCACTAAAACACCAGTTAAAAACTGTGAGGGACTGAGGGAAGATTTAAAAGCAGGTGAATCGGCTTCACCTGGATGCTGGGGTTCTGGCATGAAAAACATGTGTGGCTTCATCCCGCCGGACTACCGACACGAGCTGGTACAGCTGTTCAGACTGGCGGGACCGGTGGTAAGGCTCACTTTAGTCTAGAGTTTGTTTGAACTGAAACAATGATGTCAACTGATTTTTGAATGGAGACTTTTTACTTAAATGTTTTTTGAATGTGTTCACGTTTCTCCGACTTATTGAACATTATTTATGTATTAATATGTAGTTTGTTATGTTCATGAAGCACAGTCTTATTAAGGCAAGGCACTACAGGTGAATGCTTTATTTGCATATTTAAACATTAAAACTTGTAAGGGACTGTTCTTTAAGCTACTCATCAGAGGAAGGGGGGTGGCTTTTTTTTACCCTCTCCATAAATAGTCTATTTTTCCTTGTGCCATAAATTACCATATTTCCTTTACCATAAATTAGTTATTTGATTTTAACATTTAGGCTACCCTTTGATGTTTGAAAGTTAAAACTTGAAGACGAAATCCTGGAGTTGAAAAAGCCCTTTTTTCCCACCTTTGTGGTGCTTGATTTTGATGAAATATCCCCATTGTAAGCATTTCGGTTATGTTTTTTGTTTTGTTTTTCTAACAGAAGTGTTTGTCCAAGGACCGTCGAATCTTGAAAATTCAATTTCTGTTTTTACAGTTTCTAGCTATGATACATTGTGTAATTTTGATGTTTAAAAAAAACCCCAATGTTAAAAAAAAAAAATCCTAAACTAAATACAAAATACAGACACTTAAATTTGTAATCCCTTTCCTAAGCCAAAATAAAAAACACATCCCTCACCAGTAACATATTTGTTATATTTTATATAGTTATATTTAAGGCTAATGATATCTATTAGGTCATTTTCTATGATGCCTCATATTTTTATTTGTTTTATTTATTTATTCGTATAAACAAGAAAATGAAGACGTTTGTGTTTGTTTTTATTCTCCAGATCATTTCCCAGTTGATGGTCTTCCTGATCAGTTTCATCAGCACTGTGTTCTGTGGTCACCTGGGGAAAACTGAACTTGCAGCAGTAGCGTTATCAATTGCGGTGAGAAAACCTTGTTGAGTCTTATCTGTGTTTGGAATGGAGTAGAGCCGTGCAGAGACCTTTAGAGGGGCAGGTGCTAAAAGTTAAAAAGGGGCATAAACGGAACAATAAAACAAACAAATTAAAATATCATAAACAAACATATTTTACAGCCTAACCTGCTGAATTTTAGCAACCCATATTCAAACACAATGTAACATGGAACCCTGTCATTGTCACCCACCCGTTGATAAAGAAATCAAGAATTATGACAAATATGATGAGATTATGAAGGTGTTATAATAAAATTTTAGCTCACTTTCCTTTAAGTTTCTCAAAAACTGTACAGTAAAACAATATGAACCTCTGTATGGCCGTAGTCAGTGTCATCCTAAACAGGAATCTATTAGAAATGCTGGATAACCTATAAAAGAAAGGTTTTCATGAAAGGTCAAATATGAATATTTGATGATATTTTAACTTTGGAGCTCCCTTTTTAGAAAGAAAACAACAGTACAATTGAATAACTTTAAATTTTAATTTGATTTCTTATAACATGCAAAATAGTGTTTTACTTGGTATATCAAATGTGAGAAATTATTGCCGAAATACAGGTCTTTCTTCGTCCTTTTTGGCCACTCATAGCACCCATACCTTAATCAAAAATAAACGTATTATTATTATTAATTGTTAATTGTTAAAAGTTCTTTTTGACAAAGACCGCGGGCAGGCCTTTACAAAAAAAAATCATAAAATATGCCTCGACAGAAGGCACTTTGGACATTAAGGAGCAAAGGGGCAGGTGCTCAAGCCCCCTTAACCTCCCCCTCTGCACATGCCTGGTTTGGACTGGCTTTGAAATCATCTATCTTTAAATATACAGTTTATGTTTTTCCCTGAATTATATTCATTTTTTCTTTTTGCAGGTGGTTAATGTCACTGGTGTCTCCATTGGTACTGGTCTGTCATTAACTTGTGATACCTTAATATCTCAGGTAGTGTACTCTCCAGATGTTGCTTTTTAACTATTAATCACTGTTTTACTGTTCGTACACTTAACTTACCAAGACACAGGTTGTCTTTTCACTTTGATTTATATTCAGTTTTATTCATAAAGCCCCATATCACACATTACAATTTGCCTCAGAGGGCTTTGCAACGTATGACATCCTTTTGCCCTTGGACCCTCACAGCGGACAAGGAAAAAACCCTTTAATGGGGGTAAAAAAAATGAATAGAGACCCTGGGGTCCTTTTGAAAACAGCTCAACAATGAGCTTTTGTATCATGTTAGTTTTCTTTGACCAGTCATACCCTTGGTTATTGGTGTGATTTGGTGTTTTCTAACTCTGCTTATTTGAGTGTCCATCTCCCTGTTTCGTGCAGACCTATGGGAGCGGTAACTTGAAGCGTGTGGGTGTGATTCTCCAGAGGGGAATTCTGATTCTGTTGCTGGCCTGTTTCCCCTGCTGGGCTGTCCTCATCAACACTGAAGTTCTCCTACTTGCTGTCAAACAGAGCCCAGAAGTCGCCAGGTTAGTCAATAATAATCCCAACCGGAACTACTGCCTCATGGTTATGTGCCTTCATGCACCAGTCAACTGCAGGTACAGTTTACATTCATGTCTGTGAAAATATGGATGTTTCACACACATCTTCCCCCCAGCACCACAGAAGATCTATACAGTCAGCACAGTTTCAAGGTGGGTACCCAAGATTAGTGTCACCAATTCAGTATCTGACTAAATATTTCCCCTTCCTTTCATGATATATGATGTTGAGTAATGGCCAGAAAAGTGTTTTATGCAGAACATTGTGAGTCACAGTGAAGTTAACCCTTGACCCTTTAGATATAAAATGTCATCACTGCATCATTTTAATCTATTAGACATTTTTTGTGAATTTTTGTCATAATTAGCATGCATCAATTCTTGGGTTTTGGCCAAAAACATGTTTTGTAAGGACAAAGTAGCCTTGACCTATGACCATTGACCTGCAAAATGAACTGATGATTAGAGACAGTTAGTGGACATAGTCATCAGTTCATTGCTTAGTGATAGTGGCTGTTGGTGCCAAAATTGAAGCAATTCTCTTCTTGAGATATCATGTTCACAAGAATAAGACAGATTAGGTCACAGTGACAGTGAGTTATGACCACCAATTCGAATCAGTTCCTTGTTGAGTCCAAGTAGAGGTTTGTGCCAAATCTGAACAAATTCCCTCATGGTGTTCTTGAGATATTGGGCTCTAGTTTCCCGGCGCAGCGCAGGGTGGCGCAGGGTGGCGAACCCCGTGCAGAGCTAGTTTCGAGCAGCGCAACCCGAGGCATGCTCAGTTTGGTAGTTTGGCAGACCGAGGTGCGCTGAGATGGGTGTGGCGGCGCAGCAGGGGGAGGTGTCGACAGATCCAGCTTGGCGCAGTGACAGTTTCATGCCAAAAGGCTTCGCCGAAGGTGCGCTAAAAGCTTGCAAGCTGAAACCACGTCTACCGTCAGCGCAGGGGGAGCGCAGCCGGTGTAAGCCGAAGTTTGGCTGACCGGCGGACAGTGCGCACACGTCACCAAAACCTCACAGGCAGGTTTCCAGAATATCAGGCACATTAACGATGCAATAAATACCCCAAAAAACCACTATTCAATGCAACTATCTGCAATCAGCACATAAATGTATCTCTATATCGACTGTCCCGTCACATCTGATGTCAGATCAAAGGGGATTGGCACCGTTTGGCACGTTTGGCACGCGTAATGGAAACCCAACCTGATTTGATTAACACAGCTGCAAACTAATGAGTTCACATCCCTCTCAGCCAACCACAAACAGCCACAGCATCAGATAGGGAGTATATATTCAGCATCTGTCATCTTAGAAAAGTCAAAAGAAAAGAAACAGAGTGAGACTGCGAGAGAGAAAGAGAGAGCGCGCGCACGAGAGAAACGCAACATTGATTTACAATTGTGGTGACCTCCTCCCAGGCTACCTTTGCATCATCAGCCCGTGGAGGTCTGCTCGCAGTTCCGTATATTCGGACACTGCGAGCTTGGACCTCCCGGACCAAAACATCAGTTTCCTCCTGGGAGAAGTTTGGCCGTCTGACGCTGCTGCTCTCTTCTGCCATGGCGAATTGAGTAAACTCTCATTACGCCTTCGCGCGGCGCATTTAAGGGCGAGGAGAGGGGCTCATTTGATTGGTGTGATGTGTGTAAAACCCACTCCACGCCTTCTCTCCTCCCTCTTTCCGACTTGCGCAGGTAGGAGGGACGGAGGTGGGACAGACGAGTAGCTGCGCCAGGTGCACGGTGTGCCAAACTTGCAAAATCCGCCTGGCCACACCCAGTTGGCGAAGCGCAGGTGCACTGCGCCCCCGCCTCGCCCGGTCTGCGAAACTAGAGCCCATTGCGTTCATGCGAATAAGATAGATGCAAGGTCACAGTGACCTTTAACCTCTGACCAGAAAAATCAATTTTGAGTCCAAGTAAATGTGTGTAGCACAGTTGTCCTTGAGATATCACATTCATGAGAATAAGACAGACAAGGTCATAGTGACTTTGACCAACGACTACCAAAATCTAATCAGTTCATTTTTGAGTTCAAATTGACATTTGTGCCAAATTTGAAAAAATCCCTCAAGGCGTTCTTGAGATATAGGGGAATGTACGGACACCGACAACCTGAAAACATGATGCCTCTGGCAACAGCTATTGGCAGCGCACAGGCAAATAACAACATTACCTTCAGCATCCTTCCCTTTAGCAATACTACCGTACATGTTTTCTCATTTAGACTGACAAGCTGTTTACATTAACAAGTGTAGAATACTCAACAACCTGTTAACTCTCTTACTGCCGACTTCTGCTAGCTAATCAGAGGGGTGTACCACGAAGTGAGATAAGTGTTTCAGCAAGGTATTTTGAGTCTAAAGGCAGAGTTTTCCATCCTACAAAGGTTGCTCTCTTTTTGACCTGGCTAGATCTCCACATTAACTTGTGCTGCAGACCTAACATGGTTTGGACCTGTTTATGTTAAGTTTTGGCTTGAAATCAGCTAAAGTGCACCTTTATTGCCCCTTTGAGTAACATCACATGTAGTCAATAGTCAATGCACTTCTTAAATGCACTTTATCCAACTTGTTGAGCTGAAACATTACATAAATGCCACCCATCGAAGCTCTGCAATTACACTAGGGCTTACTGTAGCCTATGTATTGTGTCCCATCTTTTAACACAGTAACCTACAGTAGAACAGTGACGCAAATGCAAAATCACAGGTAGCATACGCTAATAGTTAACTCTATTATTTATCAGGATGACCTTGACTTGCAAATGAAATGCAGAATAACTCCTTCAAACAACTCCCTTTCATTATCCTTCATTATGGGACAATGTCAGTATATGTAAATGCGGTTCTTGAGGAAAACGTTTAAATCTGCTGCATCAAATTCATAGTTTAAGAGCCGTACAATGTGCAGTTGTCAAAAATAAACAGAGTTCAGTCATTTTCTGCCAGCATTCCTCTCTCTCCTTAACTGATGCAACATTACTGTTTTTTACTGTAATACTTTTTAAAATATTCTTTAAAGGCGGAAGTAGGTGGCACGCTTACGATCAAAGAGTCAAATGACGCACTGAACACCTCATTTTGTAGGAACACGCACAAAGCCTGAGGAAGAAATCCTGGGTTACCAGAGTAAGTTGATAACCACCTTTGTGGTACCTGTTATCTCTGACAGAGGTTTCAGGGTTTGTCTAGCCAGTTAAAGCAAAGAGAGACTGTTCCTGTTGAAGTTGCTTCATGGTACAGCACTCAGGTCAAGATTTTCAAATGTAAACATCAGTAAACATCAGGGAAAAGATGGAGAAGATGGGCACTAGTTGAACTAGCATCCTGCTAGCCATTGTACAGGTGCTGGATAATAAACTGGGAAACCACTGTCGACTTCACCGATGACATCAATAAATTCACAGAGTCTGTGGTGGGTTTAAATTGTAAAACCACAGAAGAAACTGAACCCAAAGCTACAGTTAAATCATTCCACAATCAGACACCATAGATTACCAGAACCATCTGGGATGCTGTAAACACACATATGACAGCCGGTCTGGAAACTTGGACAATTATAAAGCAGCAGTCTGTAATGTAAGAACAGGCAAAAAGTGACTTAATTACGGTACACAAGTTGAAACAGGTAACAGGAGCTTCATTTCACTGGAGCTATACCTTGTATGATTTCTTGTGACAAATTAATGATGGCTTGATCTGCTGAGCTCTCTGACAGGCAACACTATTCTTTAGTCCTTATCTGGCATATTTTTAAAGGTATAGTATGCAGTCACTGTGCATAAAAAATATTGCCAACTAAAGTGACATTCAACCCCAGATTCAGTCTTGTTAACTACATTTGTGTTTTTCGGCGCTAGCTTCCTCTTGGATGCATGCAGCTCACTGTCTGGCACCTGGTTGCTACCTTTTCACAAAGTCCTGACCTCACCTGCTGGCTGTGCCAAGGAACATTCTAAACACAGCAAAATATGAGGGAAATAAGAAATTTTAGGCAGAGGGCAGAGTCTCTGTGGATACACACTTCTAGTGGGTCATAAGTGATGATTGAGAGGAATTACTTCTGTATGAGTCCATACATTTTTTCCCCCTAAAGCAACATATAACTTTATTGACACTGTTAGATATGTGACTTTATCTCAACTGACAATCTGTCAACATCAAACCTGTATTAGCTCAATTTTCTGGCCACTTGGGGGTAGCAAACACCAGCTGTAAACACAACAATGTCACTTATATTAGCCTCGCGTCACCAGGCTCTTCAAGCGAAGAGCCTGGTGTCTATTCACTCTGAATTTTGTCTGGATTCTGGTTCCGGTCTAGGGAGCAGATGCAGTATTCACCAAATTCACCAAACTAAAAGTGTTCACCATAGTAAAACTTTAAATTCTGGCGCACCATCGATTTGGGGTGATGAGGGGTGTAAGAAAATCGATTAACTTGGGGCTTGGGGCTTTTCTTGTAAATTATATTCTTTAAATTAAAAGGTTCACCGCATTTTTATTAGCTTGGTGCTTTTATTTTTGCGGAAAGGCACATCCATCGAATTCCAGATCCTGTCTCACTCGCCCTGGTTCCGTTTCCTTACCAAAACGGCCACTAACGGCCCCAGACTACACTTATATAGTCATGGAAAATGTTAACAAATGGTTGCTCATTTACGCATCCAGGAGATATGGAGCAACAATAACATTCATTTATTTGTATTTCTGACCACCTGATGAACTTAAATGTATAATGTACAGGATTGTTAGTTACTCTTTGTAAAAACTTTTGCCCATGGAAATGAAAGTAAAAGCCAACATCACATTCACTGTTGTTTGGCATTTTGCCTCACTATATTTGCAGTTTTATGCCTCTGTCCTGGCGATAGCTGTGGCTGGAGGTATTATGATGTTAGGTTGTCCATCCGTGCCATTCTCATGAACTTGATACCTCAAAAACTCCTTAAGGAAATGTTTCAACTCAAGAATTCATTGTGTAATTATGACAAAATTTCACACAAATGTCTAATTGGATAAAATATTGCAGGGATGACACTGTATATTCAAAAGGACATCATAATGTTCTGCAAAAATACTTTCTGGATAATACTCCACAACATATCTCAGAAACAGAAAGAGAGACATTTACTGAATACTGAATTGGGGTTATTAATCTTGGGTGTCCACCTTGAAACTGTAGTGATTGTGATCTTCTGTGCTGCCAGGGGGAAGATGTGTGTGAAGCATCCATGTCTTCACAGACATGGAAGTAAACTGTATGCTGAGGCATACAACCATGACGTGTTAATTTTAGTTTCGACATGCTTCACTATGTCCACTAACTGTCTCTAACTGTTATTAATGAGATAGATGAGCAGTTTACAATTATTGGTTTAGTCATCTAATTCGTTTTTAGTTAGAATCATGATTTAGGTCCAGACCCAACATTGTCACATGGGGATGAATCCTAATGACTCATAGACTCACATTTTATAAATCCAATATATATTTACAGTCCTATGTTTTAATTATTTGTTGTCTCTCTGCATGTAGTCTCTCCCAGCTGTATGTAATGATCTTCATGCCTGCTCTGCCGGTGAGTGTGGTGCATTCTAAACCCCTGTGTGTTAAGATAATGATATTATACATACAGAGGTTTTCAAGTTTTGCTTTATCAGTACTCACAAGACTATATTTGCCAAGAGTATGCCAAAGTGACACTGATCAAATTTTCTATTTCCTTTTTTTAGGCTGCTTTTATGTACCAGCTACAAGGGAGGTATCTTCAAAATCAGGTACAGCAATGACATTCACTAATATTAAAGTTTATGGCCATAGTTATTCAAATAAATACTGACTCCAGATACTGTGGTTTTCAGGGAATTATATGGCCTCAGGTTATAACTGGAGGGATTGCAAATATCCTCAACGCAGTCATCAACTACGTTTTCCTCTTCTGTCTGGACATGGGTGTTGCGTGAGTATTTTATCATTACTTTGTAGTAGAGCTTACCAATTATTCGTTTATTATAACACTTAATGATGTTATTAAGACAGTTAAACTGTCTTTAAATAATTTCTGTGTCCAGGATTTTTTGTTTGGGCCTAAAAGCCTGCTCAATGACGCACTTAAGCCGTCCTTAACGTAACCTCTCTACTACCATATAAATGCTACATTACTACTGACATTAGAGTGCAAAGTATCAGTGTCATTTCTTTAGCCCACTTTGTGATAACGTTAGCTGCTGAACGAGAGGTTATAGCCATGCAGTGGCTCTTGTTCCCTGGTTTGGAGGGTTTATACTGGGAAACCATGTGTGTGCTGCTGACTTGGCTGCTAAAGAGAGTCTGTGGCTACACAGCGGCTCATGATTCGGCTCGGAGTCCCATATGTTACTGTGCTACTGGGTTAGCTGCTGCAGAACGTCTGTAGCTTTGCAGCAGCTCGTTCTTTGGTTCAGTGTGTTTTTTTTCCACCACTCTCTCTCACCATAGCCCTCATACAGCCTATAAGCCTGTGTCAACTCAACATAAGAGTAACATATGCCTTAAAAATTAAATCAAGCAATTGTCCAGTTCAACAATTCTTATTATTTGTCAAATGTAGTGTTTATTACTGGATTGTTGTATTGGATGACACTGTACACAGACATCTATTCACCTTGTAACTCAGTGTGTTACTATTCAGTAACATCTTTTATATTATTCTGAAAGACCATCTGGACATAAGATGTATATGAAGCTCAGTTTCATAACTATAAACAGCTGTCAACAAAATGTGAATATAATAGTGCTTTCTACACTTTCCTCTTTTTTCTAAATGTAATGTCTTTTTTATCTTGAAGTGGATCTGCTGCAGCCAATGCTATCTCACAGTATTTGCTGGCTGTGTTCTTATTTGTTTACATCTGCTGGAGGGGACTGCATAAGGCTACATGGACAGGTCAGTTGTTTTCTCATTGCTTTTGAGATATTTCACCACAAAATAAAACTGACTGAAATGTAAGCTTTTCTTCTTATGATGTTACAGGTGTAATTCTCTTACACCTGTGCCTTGCTACCTGCATGAGCAGTGCGTGACAGCTGCCTTTCTGAACTGCTGCAGTTTGCACACATACAGTGTGTGCACAGACAGCATTGCTGCTGCAGAGCTGCCTGCTGCTGTAACAACTGTGTTTTCACAATTAAAAGCCGGCACTCAACTTAATCATGGAGCCCTGTTAGCCACTGCATTGTTAACAACACGTCATGACCAGTGGTGTAGTGGGGGCTATATGCAGGTATACGGGGTATACCCACCTCTATTTCTGGCCATTTACAGTGTACCCACCTGTTAGCCAAAAAGCCACTGGGGTATATAGGAGAGTATACCCACCTCCTGTGTAACCTACCCATCTAACTTGAAGTACAACCACCTGATCAATTACCACCACACCACTAGTCATGACAGTATTTTACAATAAAAAGCCTAGTATTAACAAATGAAGGGATTCTGTCGACAGACATATTGTCAGAGGGCTTATTTTGAAATGGAACTGTACAGGTTGAGTTAAAAGAAATTTTTGTATGTTTTCACGTCTGGGACAATTGAAATTGTACTGAAAGGTGATATAAAGTCAATACAGTTCAAGTTCAAGTTCAAGCATTTTTATTATCCCCTAGGGGTAATTAGTTCCACAGCTAGTAGTTAACGAAACAACATAGAAACAAATATATATGTCAAGACAACACACACATCGAGCCAAAACAAGTCATTTAAAAGTCTACAGTTATCAAGACATCATTCACTGTCATCATTCACATCATTCACTTACATCACTGTCTTTTTTTTTGCTGAAACTGCACGTCACATGGAAAAAGGGGGATCTTCCCCTGGCACTTTTTTAATAAACAAGCTCTATTTTGCTGGAACCTTATTTACATTAAAAGTACTATGTTATTATCATTGTGAATTAAATAATGGTTGGGGCAGGGGTCCACCTGGCACTCTATTGTGGGCCAGATTTGGACAGTTGAGTTGAGAATCACTGCTCTAGATGTTCTGCAGGCCACGTGTGAGCAGCAATGCTAAGGCGGGTAGTGTGGCTGCTCTAACCAGCTCACTCTGGCACAGAAAATAAATATACAAGAGGTTCTGTGACGCACACGTGCTGCTCAGGCAGGGAGTGTGGGCCGGCTGTTATTCTATCTAGTAATTTCATCCTCTTTCATCATTCAAGTCCCTGGTCTTACACAATTTCTTAATTGGTTGTCTATTGTGGACATTCCAGTTATGAATGTTTGACGAGATTAGTTACACTCTGTTAACTTTGTAATGTAGTGCAGGGGAGAGGTGACACTTTTGACGCATCTGGCCCAAGTTAGGATTTACTTTTAAGTTCTATTATTTGTCAGAAGGCTGTTGTATAAGACTAGAAAAAAATTGCAGTAATACAGTTATCCTGGCCTTTTTCTGATTTGAACTAAAAGTTTGCACAATTATTTATGTGTGTGAAATGAAAGATTGAGAGGGCCCTTTCAACCTGGGCTCTGTATGACTTTAACCTGTAGTATTTAAAGAATTACAAACATTAGACTCATGTGGATCTTTTTTCAAGCATAAATCTCAAAGTGGCATATGTCTAGCCATGTCTGTATTGAGATTTTAGCATAACCAACTGCTCACAGGTATTACCTCTAATGTGAAACTGTAAAGGAAAGCCATTCTACAGTTTAATGTACATACCTCTGACCCACAGGTTGGTCACTGGACTGTCTGCAGGAGTGGGGACCCTTCATTCGGCTTGCCATCCCTAGTATGCTCATGCTTTGTCTGGAGTGGTGGATGTTTGAAATAGGAGGATTCCTGGCCGGAGTGATTAGTGAGGCTGAGCTGGGAGCTCACTCCGTGGTTTATGAGTTGACGGTTATAGCTTACATGGTAATATATGTTTTTCTCACCATTAATTATGTATTAATATTAACCGCTAACCATCTACCTGTGTGTTGGCTATTGCTTCAGTGAAATTATAATTTAGAAAGTGTAGCATTTATACACTTTTGGTAATTACTTGGATATATGTTTTCCCACAGAGTCCAATGGGATTTGCTGTTGCTGCCAGTGTACGGGTTGGGAATGCTCTTGGTGCAGGAAACATAGAGCAGGCCAAGCTGTCTTGCAAAGTCCCCATTATTTGTACATGTAAGACCCAGTTTATACTGAACATACATGATGTATATGAAAACACTGTAATTTGAAAACAGAAAATACATAATAATACTTTAAAATAGCATGCCAGTCATTGGAGTGTTAAAAAAATGAACTGGTGATATTTTTCTAAAAACCAAGCAGTTTGGCCTGAATGTTCATTTTAAAGACTATGATTGGCATGTAATCAAAGCATGGCCTGAGCGAGGAATTAAATTGAACTTTTGATCCATTACCAGAGATATGAGAGATTTCTTGTAATATTTCAGACTGAATCAGAGAAGAGGTTAATACACAAATGTAATCACACTTAGTACTTAACATACTTACTTATAAAGTAATCACACTTTATATTTAGAATTCACTACTGAAGCCACAAACTCAGTTTGGACGTATAAACCAGTTTTCAGCTACAAACCACTTCTCACACTTAAAACGTTCATTTGAAATCAGTTGCTTTCTTGTGTTCACTTCTTCCCCTGGTGATTTCAATATATTAATTGTTCAAAACACACTTTTCTTACAGTGTTCAATTTCTTAACAACATTTGTGTTTCTTTTCCCCATGGCAGTAATAATTGCATGTTTAGTTGGAGTTAGCTTCAGCGTTGCCAGAGATGTCATTGGATACATCTTCACATCAGAGCAGTGAGTAGAGTCTTTGACACAATATCCTTCTCCGTCTTGTGCTGACACATTATGCAGCCATTTTGTACTTCCTTATTTTCAGTGCATGTGACATAGCAAATTTAGTTTTAATATTACTGTCCAGGTTGTTACATGTTAACCAAAGTCATCATCCTCATGCTGACTCACAAGCACTGAACTCCTTATTGGTAATGCCACATTAAACACTGCTAAAACAGCTATTTATCCCATCTTGCAGAGTCTGCCATAAAGTATCTTTTGCCCTGTTTGTTCCATGTCAGTTAGGCTTAAGAAATCAATTTCCAGTTTAAAGTGACATACAACATTTTTTAGCCAAAATGGTGGTAAGGAAAACAAAAAACAAACTTCAGGCTCAATAAAATCAAAAAGAAGGGCCATATGCCAGGAGTGGCTGGGATGTCATGTTATTATGTCATGTCATATTACACATTCCTTTTTCATTATGAGAGGAGAGGTCTTGCTTATATGCAGTTTTTCTTATCTGCTTTTTAGGGTTGGATGGTATTGTGGTATTACTGTATGCCAGGGTATTTAGAAATCTGAACGGTGTCAGTCCAAATGGAGACACTCATCTTTATATTAAAGTCATATGGAGAGGCTATGTATTTAAAGGGAAATTTCGGTTTATTTCAACCCGTCTCCTATCGTCCTAAATTTGTTTCAAGTGACTAGTGTAAATAATAGTTAGCATGTTAACCGTTAGCCTAGATACAGCCGGGGCGCATAGTAGCGTCAGACCTGTTAAAACGTAAGTGAACGGGCAACCTTCAAGTGCAAAGTTAGTCCACTAAACAAGCTTTTTCTCCACAAAGACCACCTCATATCGTTAGGATAAATGTCAGAGAACATATAGAAAACGACATGTAAACATGTTGTCTTACCTTACCGGTGTGCTGCCATGTTTGTTTATCCCTCTAGCTCTGCTTTCCAAAGCGCGGCCGAAATATCGCGAGAACAAGCAGCGATCTCATACCGTGCCTGAAATCTGCAGCACTTTAGAGGAGTTCCAAGTCTTGTGATATACATCTCGTATCACAATACAGCCAAAAAATATTGTGGTATTATTTCTAATACATATCGCCCAGCCCTAATGTACAGTTGTATCTGTAGAGCTTGCTAAACATAGCAAACTTGCTGGTTGGGGGTGTGGGTGTTAGGTAGCATTGCACACAAATACTGACATATATTGTGTACCCCGGTGAAATTTTAGGAAGGTATGACTTGAACAAATGAAAAACTACATACGCCCAAACCTACTGTTCATTGTATTTATCTGTCAGTTGGAGATGTTTTGATATACACTTATCTCACTAAAGAAGTCATGATTACTCTTATTGCCAAAACTCGTTTTGTGTCAATCAAGAATCTCTATCTGCATGTTTCAGAGAGATTTTACAGAGGGTTGCTGACGTCATGATCGTGTTCTGCTTCTTGCATGTTGGTGATGCTATTGCGGTGAGAAAGAATGTCATACAAGTCATCAAGATTTCAGACCAAATATTGACATACAGAATTTAATGTGACCAAATCTCTGTTTGATGTCTACAGGGTGTGACTGGAGGTGTTCTCAGAGGAGCAGGAAAACAGTCAGTTGGTGCTCTGTGTAACCTGGTGGGGTTTTATTTCATAGGTGTCCCTATTGGTGTGTCCCTAATGTTCGCAGCAAACATGGGGATTGTAGGTAAGATCATCCATTAATGTACTGTTTTGCAATTAGTGCTGTATGTAGTCTTATCTCTGCCTGTCAAGTAACATTCAGGAAAGCCATTAAAACTCTTCTCTCATCTCTGTAAAAGGACTATGGACAGGACTGACCATTTGTACATTACTGCAGTCGGTTTTCTTTGTCACATTTGTGTATAAACTGAATTGGAAAAAGGCTGCCGAAGAGGTACATACATACATTCCTTGACCAAAATGTGAATTTTTACTTGTTCTGAGATATATTTTAAAACCTGCTATTAACAACTGTCTTAATGTCTCTGATCAGGCTCTTCTGAGAGCAGGAGTCCAGGTGAAAGATGAAAAAGAGATGGTTGGGATAGAAAATGCAGGTAAGCTCCAACACCCAAATGGAAACATCCTCATGTAACAGTATTTTGTTGATACTTAAAGTTTTCCCTCAAACCTCCAGGTGCAAATCAGAGCCAGCCCCAGATCAGTGTTACTGCATCCAGCTGTGAGCATGCTGAGGAAGGCCAGAATAAAACCAGTACCACTACAGTAGGAAATGTTCTGTCGATAACACAACTGGTGTTACGGCGTGGCTTCGCATTGCTGTTCATGGTTGTCATCCTTGTCGCTGGAATCTTCATAAGCAACATCCTCACTAGGTTGCTGAAATAAGTCATCCCATAATGTTTTCATGTTAACACTGAATCCCATTTTATTGAAAGGGTTGCTGGCGCTGTTGATCCCACTGAGGATCAGCCCGAGTCTGCAGCATTGTGCTGCTTATAGCCAACAACCCTATCATAAATAACTAGACAGCCACTCTATGGCAGAGAGTTTAATTAAACAAGGTAATAAGCATGGATATTTTCTAAAGAGTTAGAGGACCAAAGCACTTCAGTCTGGAGGGCTGTAATCAAAAAAATTCCTGGTCGACTGAAATTCTACCTACTTTCAACCAATCGATTGGTTGATGGACAAAAAATATCTGCATGTTATCTCTAGATTATCTAAATTGGTCACAGGGCACTGTCACCAAAGCACTATTTTCTTGTGAGTTTGACATTAACACTTGTCCAGGGAAAGTAAACTCTGTGTTTGGGTAAATGGTATGCCTCGAGTGAAAAATAAATGTGATGTCCACTGTAATATTATCTGTAAAAACTGCACACTGTATTGCTGGAAGCATCCAGCTAGTGTCTCACCGCCAAGCACTGAGCAGGCCTGATGAGAAAAATCTGACATAGTGGACACCATATAAGTTAACTGTGGGTTTGACAATGTATTATACAGCATAACGTTACTAATGTTAAATATCTCTGTAACGCTGCATGTGAGAGAGACTTACTAATTTTAGCCCAGTAGTTAATGTTAGCATCCTGCCACTCCAACAAGGGCTCCGGTGTGATCCTATCCCTTTTGGAAGCTTTATAATCCAGTCTTTAAGAATTACTGTTGCCAACTGGGAAAAGAAACGCTTTGGTGGAGACACAGCCTTATTAAAGTATCACCAGTGATTTTCTGATCAATGAGAACTTCATCAGACAAGAGCATATTGACCAAACAACCAGAATCTAACAGCCCTGCTGGACAACAACTTAAAACTAAGCCTACTATGACACATAAAGGGCAAATATTGCTTAACGCAACTTTGCAAGAATTTCTTGAGGCATTCCATATTTGCATCACCATAACAAGCACTAAGAAGGTGCTGTGTAATGTATTTAACAAAGTGGAACATGCCAAGTTAAGTAGCTCAGGTAGAGTTAAAGAAGAAAATGTTTTGATTTTAGGGTAAAAATTTGAGAAGTTTGCACACTGTGCTTTGAGTTCAAGTGTAAATTAAGGGCATACGTACAGATATATATAAGTACAGATAAATAATAGGGCTGTAATGGTCCACAAAATTCACAGTTTGATACGATACAGTGGTGTCACAGTTTGGTGTGTTTTTGATACAGCAAAAAGTAGAAATGCTAGAGAATTTTCCTTTATTTTCTTATGTTTTATTTTTAATTGTATGTTACTCTAATTCATTTATTTATTTATACTAAAATCATAAAGTGTGATCTTTTTTTACTTTGAACACTGATGGAGCTAAGTGCCCCGTTACTACTGACATTAGAGCTGACACTACAGCACATAGTATTTATGTCGTTTCTATCGCTCACTGTGTGTCAGTGGTGAGGTTGCTACATTCCACAAGCTCTCTGAGCTCTCTCAGTCCAAAAAATGCATGAATAAACATTCCTGTTAAATGCTACAATCATATAAACACAAGTTAAACAGCCGTCACTAACGTATCTTTCAGTCTTCAGTCTGCCCGAATCAGCTACCTGGCCAGCCAGCAGTTGCTGCTTACTGCTGTTGGTGTGTGCTTTGAGATAAAGTTAGCTGCTGAAGTAAAGGTTATAGCCCATAGCCATGCAGCAGCTCTCCATGGTTCTCATGCTTCAGCTCAAGGGGTCCCATATGTTACTGTGCTACAGGGTTAGCTGCTAAGGACAGTCTATAGCTGTGGCTCGGTCTTTGGCTTGGTGTGTGTTTTATCCATCTTGCCATCGCCCTCATAATTCACAGCAAAACCAAAGTGGCTCCAAACACAAGACCTGTAGGTTATCATAGGATCTTATGTCTGTAGTTAGTAATGGTGTTACTAACCAACTGATAAGTAACCATCCTGCAACAAGCTAGCTTAGTGTGGCTGGTCTCACTGGAGTACAGTGTTCTGCTTGTGCGGTTCCTTTGTGCGGGGCTGCGGGCTGCCTTGTCAAGCGCAGTAGTTTAAGCCAGTGAATCCCAACCGGTCCAGCCATGGGGTCCAGATTTCTCCTTAGTCATTGGTTCAAGTTACACAGAGTTTAATATATTCAGTGCCATACTTGAATTTGGCAATGTTGTCAAGCTAGTTTGCTGTCTCTGTTAGCTCTGTTATTAACTGTTATTCACTCACTCACTCTACAATAGGAAACAGCACCTCAAAAAAAAATTAAAATTTGTGCCAGTTATTCAGTGTACTTCAAAATTAGGTGTGTTTTTTACAAACCACTGGTTTAAGCTGTATATTTTATTTTTAAGTAATAGGAGAGCTCAACATATCATTTGGTTTGTAATACATACCAAACCAAAAGCTAACAAACGGTTCAATACGAATATGTATATTTTTACACTCCTAGTAAATAATGTACTCTTACATCATCAAAGCATAAGAATTGTGAAAGATTTTTTTTGTTAAGGTTCCTTTAAGATAGTGTTCATGTATGTATCGTGGTCAGTTGTAGTGGATCGATGTATTTGTTCCTGAATCTGTATGTGGTATTTTACACTCATTCTTTTTATGCCTTTGTCAACATCAGTGACAAAATTAAGGAGGATTTTTTTACTGCCAAACACAGTAATCAAAGTGAAAGTCTGTGATACCAAATAAGTTATGTATTAAGCAATACAAAGAGAGGATTTTCTGTTATGAATTGTATCCTCATTATTGTCATCTCTCAATATGAATAAATAATTAAAGGATATATAACTGTGTTGTATGTGCGTTTGTATTTAATACAACCTTAGACTATACCTCATATTCAAAGCTGTGTTTAACAGTACAGAAGAGGCTGTATAAGACTTTAAAAGATGTCCTTTACAACTACAATCCAGGAGTGGAAGGATGTGCTTGAATATCCCACGTAAAGTAATTAAGTAAAATTTTATTTATAAAGAGCATTAACCTAAATGCTCTTTATAAATAAAATTTTACGTAATTACTTTACGTAAAGTGCTGTACAAAAGGAGAAAGGTTGAAAGAAGAGTATTTTAATCATGAGAGACTTGTTTTTATAGTAAAAAGAATATTTATTGACACGTGCACATACGAACAAAAATGTGAAAAGTGTTTGGTGATTACACCCTGTAGAGATTTTATGATTTAAGGAGTGTGATGAATCCATAGTCAAATATGGAACCCCCCCAGAATCTAGATGATGCTACCTAAATGATGTCTGACAGCAGCAGAAGAGAGAGCAGATTTAACATTTTGCAGTGGCATCCTGATTGGCTGATAGAGATTGTGGCAAAGTTTGAGTGGATTACTAGAAGAGTGAACACCCATAGTCAGCTGATTAGATGAAGTAGTGAGAGTGGGATGGAGAGAATTGTGAATGGATGAGCACAAAGACTTCCTGATTGAACTTACACTGAGCTTCATGAGTACAATAACAACATTACAACAGAAGAAAATGGCACAAAAAACCCCCAAACCCAATAAGCAGCATCACAGCTCAAACTAGAGTACATGATTCAAGCATAAAAACACTTAGATGAAAGAGAGACCTTCAGCTGTAACCTAAAGCCTTCAGGAGAGTTTGCTGACCTGACAGCTGGGGGGGAAACTGTTCCACAGCCTGGGACCCAGAACAGCAAACGCACAGTCCCCTTGTGTTTTCAGTCTTGACCTATCAGGCCCTGTTCAGAGGAACTCAGGGGCCTAGCAGGTCACTTGTGGATATTAAATTGAATCCTTAATCTTGATCAGCAGCCAATAAAGCAACATCAGAAAGAGGGTGATGTGAGAGCGTCTTGGTGAGCAGTCTTGCTAACGAGTTTAGCACTAACTGTAACCTTGTAACACTGTCCTGGCTTGGAGAAGAATGAAGGGCATTCCAGTAGTCTAAGCTTGAGGACACAAAAGCATGGATAACCATTTCTAACCGTTTGAGGGATAACAGTGGATATAGTTTAGGATATTTCTTAAGTGAAAGTAGTAACTGTCTTAACGTGTTCCTCAAATGTCAACTTATAGTCAAAAGTGATTCTTTGGTTTTTAGCAAAAGATTTTCTATTTGTGGCCAATGAATCGAGGTAGTGGAAGATGTAAGTAGAAACCTAATCTGGAGAGAAAACCCGTACCTCAATTTTACTGTGATTTAACTGAATTTTTTTTGAGACATCCAGTTACTGATCTCGACCAGACACTTGTGCAGAATAGGTAGATTCTGCACACGGAAGTTCCTGATGTCCGCTTCCAATGGCTAAATAAAAAGAAAAGCAGTTAAGTGCTACACCAGATATTCCCACCCATTTTTCAAGCCGATCGATTAGAATAGCATGATCAATTGTGTCAAAGGCAGCAGACAAATCTAAGAGAACTAAAATAGCAATATCACCTTGGTCTAGCTGCATAAGAATATCATTTGTGACCCTCAGCAGAGCTGTCTCAGTACTGTGCTTCTGACAGAAGCCAAACTGGTATTTGTCAAATAGGTCATTTTCATAATAGGATTTTAAACATGCGATAAAAATTGTAATTAACTGCAACTGACTATTGACATGTTGCAATTTATCCTCATTTTGAAAATTATTAGTTTGACAGCCCTAATTAATAATGTTAACATTAACTTTTAACAAGTAAATCTTGGTTTGGTGCCAGTGAACTTTGTCTCTTTCTCGACAAACTTTGCTTACTCTTCAAGTGGAACTTTTGGTACATAACAACATAGTCACCTCATCTTATTTTAGGAGTGCCTTCAAAAGTCTGCCCTTTGCTCCTGCTTACTCTTCATGTGCACTTCAGTCCAGTATCTGTATTTATTATCCAGTCAGTCCATCTGCTTATCACTGTGCTCCATAGTGGTTGACCACCATGGCTCTTAACATCCCCGGTGTGATTGCAGTGGCGCTGTTCTACGTCCTGATTTTGGGGACAGGGGTGTGGGCTGCCCAAAAGTCCAAGAAGGCTGAGAGGAAAAGCCATGGAGGCAAGACTGAAGTGGTGCTGCTTGGAGACAGAAATATCAACTTGCTGGTTGGGATTTTCACCATGACTGGTAAACTGTTTTGTGGGGCTTAGAAACTTATCTGAGGCAGAGTGGGTATCACATCTTTGTATTAGTGTGGGGATTCTGCTAACAGAACATGGGCATTGAGTAAAGAGGCAGACCGTGGCCCTTGGTTGCAGTTATGTTTTTAATTCTTTTTAATTATCTGATTATCTTGGAATAACAAAAGTGTGTCCTCATATTAACAGATTAATAATCTTGTGATCTTCAGAAAAGTTTTTTTTTTTCAAGATAAGAATAGAAATAAAAGTTAACTTCTCAATGTACAAGATTATCTATTAATGAAATCTCATCTAGATAACGAGAGAGTTGCCTCTTAACAGCAGGCATTGAAGTGAGGTCCTGGCTCATGTAGCAACTGATTAATTGATGAATTGATTGATTGGTATTGTATGCCGGGGCAGATAAGCAGGATTCCATGTTGCTCAAGACTCTGATATCATAATTCAAGACAAAGATGCACCATGCCCAATGCATATATGATGCAGCACACTATTTTCATTGTTAGTTTTGTGACATGAATCAGCGAGGGACTAATTTCTACAGTAGCATGAACTGTATGGACAAAATGTACATGTTGTTCTCTCAAGACATTAATTCCATTTTGAGCACATTACATCTTTATTTCGTTGTGAGACCAAAACTTATAAGAACAATATAGTCACTGTACCATATTCACCGTTTATTTGGTTCAATCTTGTGCAACGACCGCCAGGGTTCTGCAAAAAATCACTGCGGCACATTGAGTATTGTGTTTTAATTGCTGTGAGTGGATGAGCTCGATTAATTAACATTATGTAGTAGAGCAAAATCAAGACTGTTCACTAACACAGTTAAAACCATCATAGTTATGTCACAGTAGTGAATGTGAGGGTACATGGTAAGGGTCCAAACACAGACGGACAGGAGGAGTTGTGATTTATCCTTAAAAATAAATAAATAAATGAAATAAAAATACAAACAATAAATAAGTACAAGCAGAAGAAGAGTCCATGGGTTACATGGGAAATGTGCAGACCGGCAGGCACAGAGTAACAGGATACAGGTTTCAGAGGCTTGAAAACAAAAGCACTGTCACGTGTCAGTTCAGAGGAGGACCCAAATGCAGACCACAGACAGTTTGAGTCTAACAAAAGGCGAGCTTTAATGTAGCTGGTCAAAGACATCCAGTAAAGGCAGGCAACTAAGGCCTTGTTTACACGGATACTGATACAAATAAAAACGGATTTTTATTTATCCCGTATAAAAAAAAAATTCTGAGTTTACACGATCAGTTGTGAAAACGATATCCCTGTTTACACAAAAATGCAAAAACGGCAGCTTTTTGCTGCAATTAGCATGCCAGGCCAGTAGGTGGCGATACACCATATGTCAAACACCATAGAAGAATGTTCTGCGCATGCACAGTGATTTGTTTTCCTCTTGGCACTAGTGATAAAAACAATGACAGACTACATTTTAACCTTATGTAGCATAGTGAGCTGCTATGCACTTACTAATATTGGGCACAGCAGACATCTTTGTTGGCCAATGTAGCAGTGATGTTGATGCAGCAGTGCTAAGTTCATTGGTAAGCTTGTAAGTAGTCCCAGAAGTGCTAACAAGATGTAAACAACCCGGCATATATCTGCAATTGTTGTGGTTCCCAGGCGCCTAATGGGCATGTGCGAACAGTGTTGCAACATCATTGTTTTCCAAAATCTCCGTCTATCCTGTTTACACGTCTCCGTAGAAACGGATATTTTTAAAAACTTTCACTTTGGAAGCCGATTTTGAAAATCTTCGTTTTTGTCGAGAAAAACACTGGTTACGTGTAAATGATAGGTGCAAATGCAAAGATATAGATAGAATACTCGTTTTCAGAAATATACGGAACCGTATAAACAGGCCCTCGAAATCCAAATGAAAGAAGAGCAAAAACCAAACTGAAAACCAACAGGTAAAAAACAAAAAGAATGGGGCAGACAAGACTAATACAAAACAGGTGTGAAGGGAAGACTGTGGCTGTGGTCAAATAGTCTTTTTTGCTTAGGAAGGTTCCTAACTGAGTGAAATGACCCGAAAGTATCTAAGTGGCAGCCCTGATAAGAGCTGGTCGAATTCTCTAAATTTTAAGGAAAGGTGCTTCAATGCTTCCTTTCTAATCTCCTTTAGCATAGGGTACACTTGACCATCCTTTACGAAAGGAAAGGAGATAATTCCATCCCACAAGTCCTTGCGGCGGCAATATTTAAAGCGACCAAGCGACACACCATTGACAAACTCAAATGATTAAGAAAGAAAAAGATCAACATGACCGAGAAAGGAAGGAGATCACCATGTAAGTTACCGTTGTTTATGAAGCATTATACATCTCATGCCATAACTTGTTCATATGCTATATGCTTTGAACTTTCAACATTATGTTAAACTTAGACATGAACTATGAACGTTCTGCTACTATTGGTGTACCCTCCCTCCACAGCTTTGTTTAACTTAACAGGATAAACAAATATACAATGCATTATTTTAATTTGCCGATTTTCGTGTGAATGAGAAAAAATGGAAATCCATAATATTAAATGGCTAATTGAAATAGAAATTAAACCAAAACCAGAAACCTACTTGTTTTTCACCTTTATTCTTATAGGCCTATCTATATTATCTGCCCCTGCTGCATCTCAAAACATTGGCATTGGCTGTGCGGATGGGATGGGATAGATACATAGATAGATAGATAGATAGATAGATAGATAGATAGATAGATAGATAGATAGATAGATGTTCTGCTTCTCTGTGCCCCCCCTTTTCTCTCTCAACCCAACCGGTCAAAACAGATGGCCGCCCACCTACAGCCGGGTTCTGCTCGAGCTTTCTCCCCATTAAAGGGGAGTTTTTCCTTACCGCTGTCGCCAAGTGCTGCTCATGGGGGAATTGTTGAGTCTCTGTAAATTCAAGAGTATTATCTAGACCTGCTCTATGTGAAAAGTGCCCTGAGATGACTTTTGTTGTGATTTGGCACTATACAAATAAAATTGAATTGAATTGAAAAAAAAAAGATAGATAATCAATGAAGTAACGTTGCTGTGCCTCGTGTGTAAACGCGCATATAATTGGCGTATCTGGAGATTTAAATAATCAATGAAGTTACTGCTTCCCACTTTTTATTCCCCTGTACAGTGTTTCCCTGCAGAACCACAGTGGAAGGATCATAATAAAAAGACAAAATTGGGCACTATACAAAAGACTGTAACGTTAAAAGATATCTGCTTGAGGTTATTAAATACTTGCAGCAAGCATCAGTCATTTATTCATTTGAGCGTCGTTGTATTGCTAGCCTTTAGTAATATCATTAATTAATTTTACTACTTAGGTTAGCAAACTCAGTGCCCTCTTTTAAATCATTTTCGTTTCAGTTTGTGGCTGGCAGCCTATATTCCTTTTTTTAATTCAATTCCGACCATAGTAATTAAATAATATCTTTCACTGTGTTGTCCACGTTTATATATCCTGCATGAAACAACACGATGAGAACATACGGGGCGCATTATCTAAGATGCGCTTTTTGTAGTCCATCTTCAGAACATTGTAGTTTCACCACAGCAAGCCCACGTCAATAACATCCGCCGTCGCATAATTACGTAGCCCAGTGTAAGTGCAGGCGGATTCTCTCAGCACCGCAGTTGTCTTTTCCTAAGTCCTTATGAATTCTCCTTCACATCTTCCCTTGACCTCGTGACGTTTTCCATCGAGGTTAAGGAAAAGTGGTTAGGAGAAGACAATAGGAGGCACTTTTCGACCGCAGCCTCAGGGAACAGGCAAGTACTAATGAGACAGGTGTGACAGAAAACAGGCGGGAAACACACAAAGAAGTAAATCCAGACATGACACACAAGGAGAGAATCTTCAAAATAAAACAGGAAGCAGATAAAACATGAATAAATAACATGAAACAAGGATCACAAACTGATTCTTTATTCTGTTATCCATAGGATAGCTTTTTAAATGATGTATGATTTTGTTGTTTAACAACTTACTTGGGCAGCTGTGGCTCAGAGGTAGAGCGGGTCATCTACCAATCAAAAGATCAGCAGTTCAATCCCCGGCTCATCCAGTCTGCATGTCGAAGTATCCTTGAGCAAGATACTGAACCCCAAATTGCTCCCGATGGCTGTTCCATCTGTGTGTGAGTGTGTTAAAACTGAGTAGCAGGTGGCATCTTGTATGGTAGCCTCAACCACCAGTGTATGAATGCGTGTGTGGATGGGTGAATGTGACTCGTAGTGTAAAAAGCGCTTTGAGTGGTGGGATGACTAGAAAGGCGCTATACAAATGCAGGTCCATTTACCATTTACTTGATGATTAGAGAGGCTGCTTTCTGTAATTGTAAAAATGTTTCTATTTGTGCAGTAATGTCACTTCAGCAAATTCCGTGGTACAATTAAGCAGCAGAACTACAAACTTAATAAAAAACTTGACAGAGAAAACAGAGCTAAACTTTTAGCTGCTGAAATAATCAGTGAAGTTTTATAGCTTTTCCTTGTGCAAAATGTGCACAGCTTTTCCCTTACCTGTAAGTATTAATTAAACTCAGTATCATTAAGCATGACACGACACTGACATTGGCTGGTTTTGAATAAATGAACATCGGCAATAATGGCAACAGGTATTTATTCTTTCATTAACCTGTGTGTGTGTGTGTGTGTGTCATCCTTCCTCAGCTACATGGGTTGGAGGTGGTTTTATCCTGGGTATTGCTGAAGCAGTGTACTCTCCTAAAATGGGATTAATATGGGCTCTTATGCCTGTACATTACATCCTGACCTTCACCATAGGTAAGACAAGTCACACACTTCAAAGGCAGAGGGCTGGATAACAGATAATTTACACATAATACACATCATTTAAAGTAATAACTAGGTAAATGAGGGACATATAAGAAACTCACAACAAGTTAATGGTCAGTTCTTGAATAACTCCCAATGAAATGTCATAGAGTAGGTAATCATTAGTTAGTTCAGTCAATTGAGAAAAGGGCTGAGAGAACTTATAAAGAACGAATGAGGAAATATCAATTAATGGTTAGTTTATGAGTTAATCCAAATCAAATGTGTGAGTAGCTGACCATCAGTTATTGATTAGTTAATTGAGAAACAAGTAAGGAAACTAATGGGTAATGAATGACAAAATATCAGTTAATGGTTAGTTAGTTTTTGAGTTAATCCCAATCAGATGTCATATAGTAGCCAACCATTAGTTAATGATTAGTTAATTAAGAAACAAGTGAGGGACCCTAATGAGTAACAAATAAGGAACTAACCTTTAGTTTATGGTCATTTCTTGAGTAACTCCCAATTAAATGCTGTAGAGTTATATATTATTTAGTTAATTGAGAAAAAAACTGAGGGAACTAATAAGAAACAAATGAGGACATTAGTTAACCATTAGTTAATGATTAGTTGATTGAGAAACAAGTGCGAGAACTAATGAGGAACAAATGAGGAACAAAGTATTGGTTAATGGTCATTCCTGAGAAACTCCCAGTCAAATAATAGAGTAGTAAACCATTAGTTAATGATTAATTAATCGAGAAACAAGAGAGAGAACTAATGGGGAATTAATTAATTAACTATTAGTTAATGGTCAGTTCTTGAGTAACTCCCAATCAAATGTAATAGTACTGAAGTTCTCAATTAGTACTTAATTATTACCTGACAATTTGACATCTTTATTGTGTCTCCTTAAAGGGGCAATAAGCGGAAAGTCATCATCTCTAGATTGAAGGAATTAAAAAATCGCTATGTGAAGAACTAGAGGTGTAATTTCATCTGGAGTATAGCATGACGTCACACACCCTCTCTCTATGTTGATCTCCAGCCCCTTGTTTACAAGCCGGTCCGGCTGCGAGGTCATGTACATTCATGTGAATTGCCGCCTCCTCCTCCTCTCGGAGCCCTTGGCCCTCCCTACCTATAAAAGGCTACAGCCAGTGAGCAGTGGCAGTGCGTATTTTCGAAGCGAAATGGCGGAGAGCGGAACAAAACGTTCACCTGAAGACGACCAGGATCCGACATTACCTCTAAAGAAACAACAGTCGTTGCTGAAGAAGTTGGCCGATAAAGAAAGGGACAGAACCCAGATTAACATTGGCCTTGCATTTCCAAGTTGGAGAGCACTGCGAGAGCTAAAGGGGCTACAATTTGTCTGTTTTGTCTGTTTGTCTGTTTTAATTAGTGTTACAGTAACGTCTGTTTGTCTGTCTGTTTTAATTAGTGTTACAGTAACGTTAAGCACATGTCGCTATGTCGATTCAATTAAATTTAATGTTACAATCGTAGCATGGGTAAATGTCCGGAGCTTGAGTTATTAGCAGCTCTGTCCCAGCAATGGGTCAGTCGTTTCGGTTGTGTTAGGGGAGTAGCCTGGCAGCCCAGCTAACATTTGCAATTAGCATTGTAAAATGTAGCCCGGCTAAAACATCGCTCTCACTCACAGAGAAGAGTAAGAACGTTAGCGTTAGCTCCTGGTGTTATGGTGCGTTCGTTTTGTACTCGCAGGTCGGAAATTCCCAGTTCCCAGTCGGAAGTTTAAAATCGAACGCACTCTGAGATCGGATTTCCAACTCGGAAACTCAGACCAACCGCATCAACCCCGACTTATGAATTCAAGGTGGCTGCCGGTCACATAGTGAGTAAACACTGCTAAAGTACTGTTTATAGCAATTTTATCTTATTTGTTTTACATTAGGTCAGACTCATCCGCGGCTTTCATCAGTTGGAGTGCATGATGGTTTTGTGGAGAGCAGAGGTAGAGGGAGGTGTGGCTCATGACACACTTTGTTTTGGTCTACAGGCAGTGCACAACAGCAAACCTAGGGTGAAACGATTTCGCTTTTTGCCCCTTTAAGATAAGTGCATCATACTGAGTAGTTAAATCATTACTGAATCATTACTTATTACTGCTGCAAACCTACAGTATATCTAACCCACATGAGAACATTAATTTTCAATAAAAAGGTTTGGCATTTATGAAAAAACACACAGTAACATTCATTCATTCATTCATTCATTCATTCATTTATTTACCATGACCACTTATCCTGTTGAGAGTCGCTGGGTCGCTGAGCCTATCCCAGCTTTCATTGGCGAGAGGCGGGATACACCCTGGACAGGTTGCCAGACTATCGCAGGGCTAACATATAGAGGAAGACAGAGAGAGACAGAACCATTCACACTCACATTCACACCTATGGGCAATTTTAGACACCAATTAACCTAACCTGCATGTCTTTGAATTATGGGAGGAAGCCAGAGTACCCGGAGAAAACCCACACTGACACGGGGAAAATATGCAAACTCTGCACACAAAGTCACAGCAAGTAACAGTGCCTTTAAATTTAAATATAACTCCAGTGAAAAATGCAAGCTAATTAACGAAGCAATAGTTTGCATTTTTTGAAATTGAAGTACCTATCCATAGACTGTTTTTTACAGTAGATGGCAAATTTAATGCACTGTTCCTCCTATAGTATGTGTTGGGGATTAGACCACTTAAAACCTGTTTGTGGGGAAACTGAACAGAACAGATAGATTTCAGGTCTTTATTTGCAACATGAAGATAGTAAAAATTGTGCATAATTTTTAGTTTCTGTAATTAAACAAAAGCATTCATATCTGCAAGTTATTACTAAATATTAACTCAAGGCATTTAGCAGGTATAAAATGAAATCTGCATACTTTCTAGGTGAATGTTTAAACATCAAAAGTTGCAATAACCACTATTACCATAATATCACACTGAATCAACATCAATTGCATGCTCACAGCAACACAAGTGAGTTAGCTTGGCTTGCCAATAGCTAAACACTTAGTTAGGGTAATTTCCAAACACGTTTATTGCTAAACAAATCTTACTGACGTCAGTGCAATAAACATACCCAGCATCGGTGAGTCAGTGTAACATTATAAAATACAGAGAAAGATTCAAGTTACATGAATCTCATAACAGTAGTACTATAATTTACACCATCAGTGACCTCTGCACCACCAACAGATACAATAGAAACACAACAAATAATAAGCAGCATGCAAAAGAAGTGGAAACAAACCCAAAATTACAAATGAAAAGTATTTCAACAAGGAAGTCTCTGAACCCCCCAAAAATCACAACAGTATGTTTTTCTTCTTCTTTTTTTATTTATTTATTTATTTTAAATAAATGTTAAAGATAGACTATACAGGATTGTCAGTTACTGCTCATAAACACACTCTCCAACAAAAGTGAAAGTAAAAGGCAACCCCAAATTCACTGTTGGTGTCTCTTGGATGCCTGCTACTTACTGTCTGAGTCAATGCATCCTTTTTTCTTTTAGGGTTAGGGTTAGATGAGTAATTACTTTTCACTTTTGTGAAATTTTGTGGAACTTTCAAGGGTTTCAAAAATAATCACCTAGGAAAAAGGTGGAGATGATAAACACCAGCTTTTATCCTGACCACATGGACTGGCAAGACCATCTCTGCATTAGGGCAAGTGCTGGGGCGGATGTGGAGGGACTGAACACTGGCTTAAGTCCTGGCCACATGGATCTTCTTGAGATCCCAAATGCCCTTTTCTACCTGTTGTGGTTCAGAGGAGGTGCTGGGTGTACCAGGCAAGTGCCAAGGGGCTCAGGAGGAGCCACTGGGATCCTAGGATCCTGGATAGGGTCACTGACCAGAACTTTTCACTGTGATTATACTATGATTACATGTGACAATAAAGGTTCTCCAGCAACTTAAAGGTATCTATTAAGTCCTTAATTAGGAATTACTGGGGAAGTGGCCTACTCATTTCTCAATTAACTAATCATTAGTTACTTTATGACATTTTATTGGTCACTGAAGAACTGACCATTAACTAATAGTTAGTTCCTTATTCCTTTCTCACTAGTTCCCTCAGTCACTTCTCAATTACTAATCAGTAACTACTGATTAGCTACTTTATGGCATTTGATCCAGAATTACTCAAGAGCTGACCATTAACCAATAGTTAGATCCTCATTCGTTCCCTAGGAACTACTCTAAATTTTGTGTACCATTGTAAAGTGTTACCAAAGGCTGTACTGGTCTTGATCATGTTGGACATAATCTTATCATTTCCAGGTGGCTCATTTTATCTGTTTCATAAATATTTAAATCAACAGCTACAGTAAATGTACAACACTTAACAGTTGGGGATTACTTTCAGGAATTGATGTAAAGGATACCAATAACTTATATTACACAATGCCCACAACATCCAATAATTACAGAACATAGTGCAACCTCTGCAACACAAAGTTAAGATTTCAATAAATTATTCAGAGTAAATACAGTATAAACTTTAATATCTCATCCAATGCAAAAGGTGGTCTTTTCTTTGCCAAGCCAATGAGGGATAAGGAGTATGTCACCATGATGGACCCATTCCAGATAAAGTATGGCAAAATACTGAGTGGTGCTCTAGTGCTGCCTTCTCTGTTGATGGATGTGCTGTGGGTGACGTCTACTCTGCTAAGCTTAGGTAAACATTTATACCTATCTTTTTAAGCAAAACATTTTCAATTAGTGGAGGCAAATGAAGCATTTCCATGTCTGTTTGTGGGTTTGTCTAACAGGATCAACTATGAGTGTGATTCTGGACTTGCCCTATGCCTATTCTGTTTGGATCTCATCGGCTGTGGCCATTATCTACACATTGTTAGGAGGCCTCTATTCGGTGGCGTACACTGATGTTATCCAGCTCTGTTTAGTTTTCCTCAGTTTGGTGAGTTACACTGCCTTATACAGTAGCACATGTTCATTTTAATGATACAGTATCTGTAGGTATGTGACATCTAGTATAAAGCTCCACCACCCGATATGTATTTAACCTTCATCTTAATAGCACAAGTGAATGCTAGACAAAATAGTAAAATTATTGGAACCATGTCACACATGACAAAAACAGCTACTGCAATCCTGCAAAGTCTCCATGGCCTACTAGTGAAAGGGGCATATCATGTAATCTCAATGCTCCCAGTTTGATTCCAACTAGGAAATTTTGTCGCATGTCCATCCCTCTGGCTTTCTCTTCATGTTTCCTGTCACTGTCCACTGCCAACAATTGAAGGCAGAAAGCCAAAAAGAAATCTTAAAATAGTCACCACAATCCAATTAACCATGAACAGCAATTGACAGCATGGTAGATAGTGCCCTGTCTGCAACAGAAGTACTTTAATACAGAGTTCACATCTTTTGAACCTTTCAATGAAAAGAAAAAGAAAAAAACAAAAACACAGAAAACCAAGACTTCCAAAAACCATATAGGCCAAACAGCAGTGGTGTTAGGTATGGTGTGTAAACACAATGGATTGAATGCAAAGTTTAACATCTGACAAAATAACTAACTTATTGTGATAAGGTCTTCAGTCTGATGATCTCAATATATGTTTCCAGTGGTTGTGTATCCCATTCCTGCTGCTCAACCCAGCATCTACAAACATTGCCCAGACTGCGTTCAACCACACGTTCCAAGAACCCTGGGTTGGCACTCTGGAGCAGGACAAAATCTGGAAGTGGATTGATGACTTCTTAATGATTGTAAGAGCAATATTCACGAGTATCATACTTTCCTGCTTCCATCCATAAACTCAGAGCAAACCTACATTTCAATGGGACTGTCAAAACATCAACAGTGCCTTTACATACTCTTAATTAGCTGAATTTTCAATGTCATGTAAATAAGAAACCTTGTTTGTGTGATTAGGTAGGAGATTAGAGAAACCAGATCTCCCCAGTTAGATTCCTCCTGGAGAAAGACAATTTCTTGGCAATGTAGACATCCTAGGATAGAGTGCAAACCCTGAATAGGAGTAAATGTCATGAGAATAAGTGAATCACAGTGGAAAAATATTTTGCTTTGTTTGTGCAGTATTAGACATCTGCACACAGCCTTGTCTCTTCTTGAACTCATTCACTAAAATCGTCCTTCAGTCTGAGGGGAACAAAGGGCAGTACTAGTGTATTAGTACTTTCATTCTTTGCTTATCTTCCTCATCTTGTCTTGTCCTCAACATGCACCTCTTCCTTGTGCTCTTTTTTTCAGGGTCTTGGTAGTCTTTCATTTCAGAGCTTCCACCAGAGGACGCTGTCTGCCAACTCATCACAAACTGCCCAGATTACCTGCTATGCTGCTGCTCTTGCCATCGTCATACTTGGAATCCCCCCTACTTTGGTTGGGGCTGTAGCTGCCTCTACAGGTAGGAATTCGGTTAGAGATGACAGAGCTTTATTACAGACATACAAAATGTGGCCAGGAAGTATATGTATTGTTTGGCCAAATAATATACAGAATGTCTGTAAAATACTCTACAGGCCACAGACAGTTTGCTCACAGAGCTATAAACAGAGCTGCTTAGCACACTAGCAGTTAGTTTTGCTCATGCAATATAACTCAAACTTTGATACTTTCGTCCTGGAACACATTGAGCCTATTCCTGCTTCCTAAATTGTCATCTATTATAGGTTGTGGTTTAAGGCAAAACAAATAATACTGGTTGTTGAATGTTAAGAGAGAGATTTTTTCATTCCATTGATTTTAAAAGTTTTCACAGGGACAAAATAAAATCTGATACAACTATTTTGTGATGTCAGTGATTGTTTGGATTGACCTTAGGGTCGTCTTATGACAAACTGCAGATGCTGTGTTTGCAGGTTTCCGTGAAGCAGGCATTTGTGACTTCATTATTAGCTTTGAGCTTTAACAATACACAAATTATATAATGGAATCAGGTAGTCAGGTGCTGGTAGGCAGCAGGAACATGTGTAATCAGCTTGACAAACAAATCCTCCGCACACTGACATAGACTTTACTATACTTTGAGGGAACAGCGCGTTTCACGTTCAGCGTCATCAGGTTCACCTCAAATTATACAATGTTTACTTTAATCAATTCATGGTTACACAAATGTAATCATTAATTATTTCTCTCATCCAGACTGGAACCTGACGCTGTATGGTTCTCCATCTCCATATGTACGTGGTGAGCAAAGTTTGGTCCTGCCCCTGACCCTACAGAACCTCACTCCGTCTTACATCTCAATCATTGGAATCGGAGCTGTGGCCGCTGCTGTCATGTCATCTGCAGACTCTGGCCTGTTGTCTGCAACTTCTGTTTTCTCTTCAAATATCTACAAGAACATTCTGCGCAAACAGGTAAGGAGTTTCTCTGAAAATGAGTGTTAGGTGCACAACTGTTGCAAATTAGTAAAGTACAAACAACTCAAATCAAAAGCCATTTATTTTGAAAAGCACAGGTAAATGAATGAATAATGAGATGTCTCCTTTTGTATGACTACATGTCTCTAGGCATCAGACAATGAAATTCAATGGGTAATACGGGTCACAGTGGTGGTAGTGGGTGTGGTTGGGACATCCATGACGTTCTACACCAACAGCCCCCTGGTCCCCTGGATTCTCGGAGCAGATACTGCCTACACCCTCATATTCCCTAATCTGGTCTCCGTGCTCTTCTTTGAAGTGATGAATGGTTACGGTGCCGTGGTGGGTTACATCGTAGGGCTGACTGTAAGGGTTTTGCTGGGGGAGAACATTATAGGTCTTCCTGTTGTTCTTCATCTTCCTGGTTGCACACTGGAAGATGGCGTCTATGTCCAAAAGTCTCCTATCAGGACAATCTCCATGTTGTGCACTTTGGTAACCATCTTAGTTTTTTCTTCGCTGGCTTTGTTCATATTCAATCATGACCTGTTGCCTGAGAGGTGGGATATTTTCAACGTAAAGCATAATGTTACTGTGTCACCTGCGGATCCCGTCATGCAGATTCTCAAGGAAGAGGCAGGAAGTGATGCTGAGTGTGATGAGAACAGACATGGAATTGCCTTACAGCCAGTGTTGCAGACTGTATCATAATCAGTTGTCTTTTGTTTTGAAAAGTTGCTGGCCTGAATTTTAAACTGAGCTTGATAAGTGTGTATATTTACAAAAAATACATAGTAACTCATTTTAAGCTGTTAACTGCTAAAGGTTGCTGATGAAGTAATTTACAATCATAAAAACATAAACTTTCTTTCTCTGTTGTAAATATATTTTTTGTGGAACAAAGTTTCATTGAAAAGCAATCATTTCAAAATACAGTTATTATACAATTACTCAAAATAAAAAAGGTGTCATTCTTTCAAAAGTTAATAAGTCTAAATGGATGGATGATACAATAATCATCAGAAGATATACCCATATATTCTGAGATATCAGCCTCTGAGATTTGTTGCCAGCCAAATACGATGGAGATGAATAATATTTTCATATGTACTCTTCAAAGCATTGCTGATGTTCAAAGAGTCAGTGCCTTTCCAGAACCAGTGTCTCTCAATTTGTGTGATTCACAGACTTCGCCTCAAGCAGTTTTTAGTATATAAGGGCGGTGACACATACCCATCACTACATGAAATGTACTGTGGTTGGCAGGCTTGGAATTTTGTCATTTTAGGGGCAAGGCCACTTGGCCTTTCGTGTTGTCAACTTTTTGAGGGCACAAAGGCCAAAAGCCAGGGCAGCAAGGCCATAAAATAAAACAATGATTTTAAGCCGACGTCCATAAAGAATTTAATTTAAGGACTAAGGATGTATAACTATCTGTGAAATGAATAAATAAAACAAGCTCAAGTAATAATAATGAGTATAATAAGTAATAATGTGATTTATTTCATAGTACTAATAACAATCTTGAATATTAGGCCTAAATATTTTTTGAGTGTACATGATAAACTGATTCACTGAACAAAACTGGCTTACAATTATCTTTGATGTGTTGTTAGATAGCTAACAAACAAACAAACTACAGCAGGACTATTCACTTACTATTTCAACTGGGCCGCATTTTAAAACCAGACATTAACAGCATCTAACAACACACACTATCTCTCTACCAGCATCTCCCTCTCTCCTCTCCTCCACACACACACACACACACACACACACACACACACACACACACACACACACACACACCTCACCTCCTGATGCTTTCCTTATAGGTCAGTTACACAGGATATAGTTTTATACAGTCCATGGTTGCAACAGTCATGTTTACAACAACAAAGTCACTATTTAAATCCAGTAATATCTCACTGGAATATAAATATTCCTCCTGACATCACAGTACTGAGTGAAGAAAGTCACGTTATCTCAGCATGAAGACAAACATCAGTATCAGTCATTCATCCTGCTCTCTGTCCCTCCTCTACTGAGGACACTCACTGTCTGCAGGTCGGCTGCCTCAGATACATCTTCAGATAAAGTGTTAGCCTACATACAGACAGCTTTCATTTTAGTTTGTCTTTAACAGTTTGCCATTAGCCTTACGAGTGCAATGTGCTTGTGTCGACCGCGATCATAAACCATAATAGCGGTGAATGAGAGAATCATAATTCAACTACAGAGTGGGTTGAAATATGGCTTTTTACATGCTGATCATGTGTATTGTTAAAGTATTGGCTTGGCTGGCAGAGGCCATGGCCCTCATGGCCCTCGTGAAATTCCTGTCCTGGTGGCTGGTGTTAAAATAGGACAATACTCCACATACCATGACACATTGAAATATCAGTAGACAGCATTGCCATTAAAAGTTTTAATATTTTAGCTTTTTGTTGTCCTCTGAAACGTAACTCACAACCGCATGTTACATGTCACCCTCAAACATGGAGAAAATGCAGACAATCTGGACAATTACTAAAATAATTACATGAAGCAATACACTGTAAAACATCACAGCCCCATTTAGTTATGTCCACTTACTTTCTCTTTTTAACTCAAAGAGCTCTGACAAGTTTGGGATTTTGAACTCAATTGTTGAGTTTTTGAAAGTTAAACTTACAATGATTCATTGTGTTGACTATTTGAGACTTTTGTCAGAGCTGTTTGTGTTGATTAAACTTGGGTTTGTAAGTTTTCAGATGGAAAAAAAAAGAGAAAAGGCAGGAGAGGGGGGATGGGAACTAGAGCAAAAAAGAGTTGCTGTGACATTTGAGTTTGAGAGACCTTTTTCTTTAAACCATGGCAAGGTTGAAGCATGGAAATAAGCTACTGATTATACACCTCAGATAAGTCACGCATTTGAGTTCCAACTAAAACATAGACTTTTTGTGGTAAAAATTACTGCCACCTAAGTGCCACCAGCGGAGGGGGTCTATAACCTGCAGAGCAACTCAACGTTACTGTCAGCATCGAGGAGAGAGGAGTAGGTATTTTTTTTTACCCGATAAGCTACAGTACCTAGAAGTAAATTTAAGTTATGACTTGAATTTAGTCTATTTACATTTACCTTGGGTGTAATGTTGATAACTTAATGATGTTTACTATGTTGTGCTTCTTAAAAGTCTGGAAAGGCTCAATTCCTGACCTGTTAAGCGAACACCTACAGTGGACAAATTTTATCAGTCTTCTTTTTTTAAGGTAGAATTATAAATCCACAGGATGTTCTAACTCTAGCAGGAGGTCCTCCACATTGCAGATGACCCTATTGAGAAGAAAGAAGATGGAGTGATTTCCCTCTAGATCAGTGACCTCTGGAAAGTCATAGACGATTCCAGCAATCAGGGGAAGAGACTGAGGGAGTATATTGCCCAGCTCAGGTCCGTTATGAAGATGACCGAGGAGCAGCTGATGGTTGATTTGAACCTGTGATAGGCCACTGTGACATGGCAAACCGAATTTGAATGGCATGTGCAGGCAAAACCAAAACACACCAAGCACACTTCACTCACAAAAAAATAAAAGCTCACACACCCTCACACTGATGTCACAGGCAGTGTCACGGAGGAGAAGTTGTGACAATCTATGCAGTGGAAGGATGCAAATACTTCTGAAATTGGTGCTACAGAACCAGAGAAAACAGAGGAAAAGAACATTTTTGTTTAAGAGGTAGAAAACCTACAACTACCAGAATGTACTGTGCTGCACCGGACCAATAAATGCTCCCACTGGAGGGTGACATGCAAACACGTCCATCTGACACAATGGCAGCCGGCTGGAAAGAAACAATCTCAGTCTGTTACAATTAAACGGTAAGCTAAAACATGTTTCTGAAAACATTTGAGGCGAGAAATAGGCAACTTAGTGTCCCAGTATACGAACGAGCACGGGAGGGGAATCGATTTATTGACTGAAGTATGTCCGACTCTGCTATGATAGGTGGCCATATGGCCCCCTTCAGCTTGTTAGTATTGGACCTTTTTCTGGCTGACCTATTATGTCACAGACCAAACAACTGACAAACAAGTTAGCTACGGTTAGCTAGCAGCAAACTGGTACCATGGTGGGCAACCACACAGCTCTGTACACTTCGTCTGTCCGAAAATGCATGGCTCTGGATGTAGATTTTGCCACGTTGTTACCAGCTTTTTCTTTTGTTACGCATTTAATGCCGTTCGACTTCCGAGTCAAAGCCCGAAGTAGAGACTGTGGAGCACGTGCAGAGTGTTTCGGCCAATTTTGGTCCGATTGACTGGATACAGAAGTAATTATACTCCCGATTGCATTATCTAGGTGTGTTAATCTGACTTTGAGAAATTCGGTTTAGTACGATTTTAGTCAGACTAACACAATAAACCGGTTTTCTCATGTCATGTAACAGAATCTTGTTTTATATTTGGTCAGCACTGCCTCAGTTTTTCTGTTTTCATTGTGCAGGAAACACTATGGCTATGACTTTTACAACTAAACACAGCACTAAAATATTTTTTAAAAACATTACAGATGAGAAATAGGCAATGCAGTGACATAATCAGTAACATAAAGAGAGCGGGGCAGGTCTGTCTCTTGATCTGCTTCTATATTCTTGGTGTCCGCTGTGGTGGCACGGGTGGCAGGCAATACGAAAATGCAGGAGTACAGCCTGTAGTTTGAGCCACAACCTGAGAGCCAGGGAAACTCATTTACATATTTTACCCATATTGTTTTGATACAAAGCTGGTTGAAAATCGGCAAAGTACTCTTGATTATTCCTCTGGCTGGACATAATGATATGTCCTCTCAGTTTGGTAAATATCTACCAAGCTTGGACTTGACTGTATGCTATAATGCCTTGCAGTTTGCCACATGTGGGAAAAACTATAACGTATGTAAGTAACGTTAACCTGTACAGTATGGCTAACTATTACACACACAAGTCATGACAGCGATCAAGGTTTTGAGCCTGTAGCGTTTGCTATCACTCACCAACACTGACCCGTCTGTTTCTTTCACACCAGAGATACTTAACTTGCTTTGGCCTGGGGCTATATTTGCAAAATGACAGGAGGTTAGGTGCCAGTCAGCCACCCTGCATTAGAGATGTGCGGATGGCGTCTGAGCGCACCCGAATCCTCGTGCACTCATCAATCATCCACCTGCCACCCACCCGACGTTATTATCTTCTAAAATTTAGAAACCCGCACCCGCACCCAACCCGCGCCAAACAATAGGGACTTTAAGCAGCAGCGGATTTTGCCACGGCTATGGATCCCGGAAATAAAACTCTCCTGGTGCTGGTGCCGTAGCCGTCACATCCACAGTAGTCATTAAGCAGGCTGCTGCAGTAGCTGTCAGGTCGGAACAGCTGATCGCTCACCACGTGACAGGGGTGAGGGTATAAACACAGCTCAAGTGAGCTATCTCAGTCCGGTCAAAATGTCTTTCAAAAGGGCCAGAGAGGAGTTGCTCTATGCATTAGATAACAAGTTAATATCAGAGGAAGAGTTTTTGTTATTATACAACGTGAACAAATCTAAGAACTTAGATTTACCATATCAACACTATGCGCATTTTCACCTGGATGAAATGGAGGAGGATGAATGTCTGGCGGAGTTCAGAGTGAGAAAGTGTGACCTTCCAGTGTTGGCAGATGTGCTCATGATTCCAGACAAGTTCATCTGTGATCAGAGGAGTGTCGTGGGAGGGATGGAGGGCTTATGCATGCTCCTAAAGAGGCTGGCATATCCATGTCGGTATAGTGATATGATGGCAAGATTTGGTCAGCGGCAAGTACCTGTCCTGAGCATGGCCACAAATTGTGTTCTCAAGTACATCTATGACAGACACCACCACCGAATCACTCAATGGAACCACGGCATATTGAACCCTGCAGCTCTACAAACATATGCTGATCGGATCCACCAGATGGGAGCACGTCTTGATAACTGCTTTGGGTTCATAGATTGCACCGTGCAACCCATAGCCAGACCCGGGACCGATCAGCGGACCCTGTATAACGGCCACAAGCGTGTCCACAGCTTAAAATTCCAGGCCACAGCACTCCCCAGTGGATTAACTGGCAACATCTATGGTCCAGTAGGTAAGAACTGAGTAAATAAAACACACAAAACATAAAGAGCACTCTCATAGAGAGCAACAAAGCACAATGTGAAACATATAAATAAATGTACATAATTGGCTGCATTAACTAAGGGAAGGTGAAAGGAAAATTCATTCCAGTCTGCATGTAATACAGCAACGTAACTTAAATGTCCTGTCTTACACCTGACCGTCAACACAGACAGATGCTCTGCCTGTCACGCATGGTCATACATAATATTCTTATTTGTTTTAACGCAAAATTATGAAATTAATTTAAACTGTATGGCAGCTCTGTAAAATGGAAACATGCGTTATGTGTTATTACGTTAATTTTCACAATATATAGGCTATAGGCCATCATATATTATCAGTCCTTAAGCCCCTACTGTGTAGGCCATGAAGTGTGTGTGTGTGTGTGTGTGTGTGTACGCTAAATCGGCCTAAATGTAATATAGCCTATTGTTTTTGCCTTGCAGAGGGGAGGAAACACGACTCTGGGATGCTTGCTGATTCCAACCTGTTAAGTGTCCTGGAGGAGCATGCCATTTCTCCAAGTGGTCAGCGCATGTGTGTGTATGGGGACCCTGCATACCCACTGCGTGTGCACCTTCAGGCTCCATTCCGCCATGGCCAGCTCACGCCACAAATGCAGGCTTTCAACAAGGCCATGAATGAAGTCAGGGTGTCCGTGGAATGGTTATTTGGGGACATAGCCAACTATTTCAAATTCATGGATTTCAAAAAGAACTTGAAGATCAAGTTGAGCAGTGTGGGTAAACTTTATGTAGTATCTGCTCTTCTAAGGAATGCATTAACATGTTTGTATGGAAATCAAACCTCACAATTTTTTGGCCTTGACCCTCCACACATTCAGGAGTACTTTTCATAAAATAGGTGGTGGGAGGTGATTCATTTTTCATTTTCTTCTTTTGATTTGTATTGTTATACACAAGGCTATTCCAGAGACAATAGTCTTCACTTTGGTAATCCACAATAAACATTATTATTTGTATTCTGGATGTGTATTCTTGCTATGTGTGATCACTGTTTACAAGAACTGAACAGAAAAAATATCTTATAAGTCCCGATATGAATAATACTTTTTTATTCACACGTATTCAGTTTACAAAAATCCACAGCTGGTATTCACTTAAAAAAATTATATCCACAGCTGGTATTCGGGTAGGCTATTCAGTTTACAAACAAATGTTTCAAAATAATAATCACAGCTGGTAAAAAATAATGTTACAAATAATATTTCAAGAGATCTAGAATTAGTCCTTTTTTTTAGGCTCTCTATGAGGGCAAGCATAACTTGCCCTTGTTGCTGCTGCTGCTGTAACATCATGGCCTGTTGTTGCTGGAGAAGTGACATCATTTCATTATGTTGTGTTTGGCGTTTTTGGGCTCTCCTCTCTTGGCCTTCCAGTTCCAGTCTCTTTAGTTCTATTTCCTTCTCTCTCTGTGTTCTCTCTGCCTCCCCTTTCTCTCTTAAATATGCAATTGTATCATTGCCACTTCTCCTTTTTCTTTTACCCTCACACTCTTCTTCTCCATCTTCACTTACCCTTCTTTTTGCTTGTCCCATCCTCTGCATTGCCTTCTTCCTCACTCCCTCTGCTTTGGCCTGGTCTGCCTCTATCTTTTTCACACTGTCCTAACCCCCTCTGTTCTCCTCTGCTGCTTGTTCTTTCTCAGTTATTTCTTCGATGAGCAGTTCCAATTCTGTTACATCTTTTGAGGTCCCACTGCTCATCTCATCTTTTTGGTTGTCAGATTTGAATTTTCCTTGTAGGGCAGCGAACTTCTCCCTCACTGCCCTCTGGGTAACCTTGAAGTGGAGCTCCTGGCAGCTGTTAAGGGACTCTGCCACCCTGTTCCACATCTTGCCTCTCTCTACACTGCCTTTCTTATGTTTGAATGGCTCTGTCACTAATATTTCCCGGCACAGAAAGATGCTGTGGGCCTCCGTCCACTCCGTTGGGGGTCTGCAGAATAACAGCATGAACATCAAAGTTGTTAGCAAAGTAGTTAGTTCAGTGTGAACTGTAATTGTAACTGTGACCTACTGTGTGCGTTTATTTGTCCCACTCCCACTGGCCAAAGATGCAGATGACATAGCTTCAAGGGAAATGGGAAACTGTTAATATTAGATTAGATTATTCAAATGTATTATGCCAAGTACAGGTACAGAGCATAACGAAAAGAAATGTGCATATTTTTTATAAACTTAATTTGAACAATTCAATTTAAAAAAGACCTAAAATTTGACAACTTAAGCACACATTTAATCAGAGTGTGAAGGAATGGAATAAAGACTAATGTACATAGTAGGCTAATTATAGGGTATACTGAGAAATTATATACCATATGCAATGCAAGGATGAGGGGAGAATATAGCCTATAGCAGAAAATAGTTCACTATGGTTTTTATACAGTGAAATATACATAGTATCCTGCGTCTGTGGGAGAGGATCGCTGAAACATGTAATATATAGTGTGTCACTATCAATTGTAGAACATGTTTCATTTCAGAAATATAATGAAAACCATTTAATTCACTCACCTGAACCACACGTTGTAGCGACTACTTGAGAAGCTTTGTTTTCTCGTAGTGAGTCAGCGGGCTACGGCAGACAACACCGGCACTACGGCTTAAGTCTCGATCAGCGGAGCGCAGATCTATTTCCGGGAGCCGTAGCCGTGGCAAAATCCGCCGCTGCTTAAAGTCCCTATTAAGTTATTGTACTGTATTTACATTTAAATTATGTCCAGCCATTTGTGCTGATTTGCTTTTCATATAGGCGCATTTTCTTGACTTAAACAATTAAGCCCAATATTGTTTGCTCTGTTGCAGTAATAAAAGTCTTCGAAGTAAGTCAAGACCTCTTGTGCCCTGTTTTACGGAGTGTGCGGTCTCCTCCCGTTTATATAAATAGAGGTTATTAAATACGAATATAACTGACAAATCCACCCGCAATCCACCCGAAATGAATTACAATGTTAATTTTTATTGGCCCACCTATCCGCGGATGTCGCGGATATATCCGCAAGATTTGCATCTCTACTGCACATGTATACAGAGGTGTTTCTAGGATTTGAAGGCATTTGGGTCTTAGCCTGGATCTCTGTCAGGGGTCCAAAGGGATCACTTTAGCTCTATTTTGATGCTTTGATATGCACTCTGGTACCATAAGTATGTAGAAATCTTTGGTAATTTCAATGTTTTGTGTTGTCTTGCGCCAGTATGCAATTATTTACACAGCGCCATCTAGCTCGCACTTCCAACTTTAATCAAAGCAGCAACTACCCGTCATCACAGGCCTGGACTGTAGCAATAGCAGCTGCCTTTGAAAATACGTTGCTCTTTTGAGGAATGCACTTGCAGGTAGGCGGTTGACAGGGCAGTTGCCGCCCGGTGGTATGAAGGCATCTAACTGTATATTAAAAGTACAAAAAAACCAAATGTGAATCTATGTATTTTGACTGGACTGAATTAAAACATGGTTGGTGGGCCACCTGGCACCCTACACAGGCTGTCCAGAAGGTGTTTTCTGTTTGCCATCTACCATCCGCCTGATTCCATGTGAACACAACAGAAATCTTCCTGACTGTCTCTAACATAAAAAAAACCCTATTTGTTTTATTTTATGCAAATATTAGCTCTGAAAATGCGATCATGAGATGTACCCGGTGTAACTGTCATTAAAAAATGGATGAAGACAATTTTTTATTCTTACTGTAATAGAATATATCTGGACTGTGTCACTGTTGGCTATATCAGCACTGTTTGTCATAAAACAAGCTAGCCAGTGATAACTAGGGATGTAATAGTATATTGTATTTTGCAGTACTGCGACGAAAAAATGTCTCCATGCTTTCATGGGACTGTGACGATTTCTGCAGAGATTTTACAAGGTTACGTTGTTACTATAACTACATTATACTATCTGTCCTACACTTGCATAGGATCATGATGTGATGCATTTGTGTGGGGAAAAAAATCTTTCCTGGTCCAAACTTTTCTTTGTCATATACATTAGAACCAGTCAGTGAGACTTGGAAGGCAACAGTGAGGTTGATGAGGATGAAACAGGACTACCTGTCTGTAATGACAGTAATCAAGAGGAAGAATGGGCTACACCCAGACACAGCAGTAGTGTTAGCATCAAATAAGAGAGGGAGCACAGGATCCTGACCCCCGTCAGTTTGTAATGTTTTGTTGTTTTTTTTCACGCCCCTCCCTCTTAGCGATGCACAGGGCACCCTTTAGTGCATCTATGTGACAATCAGCTGAAACACATTTTAACACCTGATTAATGTTGTGGTTAGGTTTAGGCAACAAAGCTACTTGGATAGGTTTAGAAAAAAGATTATGTTTTGGTTAAAATAACTATGTGTGACACGTAATGTAATGTGAGGTAAGTACGTGACATTACTCACATAGGCACTCTAATGTGTGAACGCTGTTCTCCTGAGTAAATGTCCTGTTTTGTATGACCCATCCAACTCCCCACCTTTTCACTCTTCACAGACTATCTCACTCTTTATGCTACATCAGTTGCTCTCAGCATCAAGTATTGCCAAGGACCGGTCACACTGCACGTAGGTTAAAGTCTGGTGCTTACCATAGAGACATTAAAGGGTGCCATTGGCGTCAATACCACATGCTGAGTGACATGACAAAGCATCGGTACTTGACACCACAGTTAATTATTATAAAAATACTTATCATTTCATATAATGACTGTCTTTGTTTACCATAATAGACAGAGAGGGGGCATGGACAGTCCTCAAGGAAGGTACAGATGAGAAGAAAGAAGAAAGGAGGTGTACAGACAAGGAGAGGAGGGGTCACAGGAAATCAAGAAAGATGAGCAAACTTCTAAAAAACTTCCAAACACAGGTTGATTGGATAAGACGGAAATGGTGAGTTTCAAGTTTTAAGTCTCACTCTCCTATACTGACAGTAGCCATGTATTGTTTTGGTTTTTATATGTTCAGATTTTGGGCGGCATGGTGGTGTGGTGTTTAGCACTGTCACCTCACAGCAAGAGGGTTCCCGGTTCGATCCCGGGTGTGGGAGCCCTTCTGTGTGGAGTTTGCATGTTCTCCCCGTGTCAGCGTGGGTTCTCTCCAGGCACTCCGGCTTCCTCCCACAGTCCAAAGACATGCAGATTGGGGACTAGGTTAATTGATAACTCTAAATTGTCCGTAGGTGTGAATGTGAGCGTGAATGGTTGTTTGTCTCTATGTGTCAGCCCTGCGATAGTCTGGCGACCTGTCCAGGGTGTACCCTGCCTCTCGCCCGATGTCAGCTGGGATAGGCTCCAGCCCCCCCGCGACCCTCAAGAGGATGAAGTGGTTAGAAGATGGATGGATGGATGGATGGATGTTCAGATTTTGAAACTTTTAAAGCTTCAGTTGCTACCTCTATACAAAGGAGGTTAATTTAATACCTCTTTTGGCTAGAAAGCTCTCAACCCCTGATTCATGTGTTGTGTAAGCTCTGTTGTGTAAGCTCTATGCAAACATACTGTGTCACTATCCTTTGGTCTCTGACCTACTTCCATTCATTTTGACTAATACAAGTTCCCAATGTGTCTTATGACCACTGAATGTTGATTCAGTAGAATGTAGTAGGATGGATGTAAAATCAGGAACGTCTAACAGGATGTGGACAAAGAGGAATAAAATTAAAGTTTATGCAGAGAGACAATAGCCAAGAGAGGTAGACCCTATGATCATATCAAGCTGTCATTAAAACATATAGGCTAGTGTTATTTTAGTAACATTAGCCGTATAAGCATGCTACATAATGCAATAATCACAATAACATAATACATCACACTTATATACTGCTTTTCGGTACTCAAAGTCCTTAAAGACGCTTTACATAGAGTAGTGTAGGCAAGTCTGAAATGGTGGATTTCACCTCTTTAACTCCCCTCGGACGCCGGCGTCCGTGCTCCCTCCCTCCTCTGTTAAATGGCGCACTACGTCATCAAACCATGTGATGTTTGATATCACCGGATTCAGGAAGCTCTCTGCATCGTTTTTCTTTTATTTCTTATGGATTTCGCACCAGAGCAGCCTAAACACACTAAGTCCAAAATCGCGATGAGTGGTGACAAGTCATGTCATGCCATTTTTCGACAGGGAAAGTTAAATGATTACTCGCGATCTCACGCAGACCCAACTACTAACGGCTGCGGCCTGCGGGAAGGTGGGGCTGGATGTCCAGCCCCGCCCATGCCACGTACGTTACACATCCAGCCCCGCCCACATCCACTACGTCATTGTGGTTTGTTCAGGGAAAGTCGGGATTTCAGAAACTCGGACGAAACAGCGCAAACTGACTGTCGGATTTCATGATGTTCTTCCCTACTACATAAACATTTACTACACGAACGTTTAAAGATAAATGGAAATGTTGAATTACTTGAAATGATTATTGATGTGAGGACACATTATTTCACCATGGCAACAATGTATAGTCTACTATGTGACTGAAAGCTGATTTAAAAAACATTCAGTGAACACAATGAACATGAAAACTGTTTTCAATAGACATTGCAAAGTATGTTTGTCACCGTTTATAACACTAGTAACGGAAACCCGTAAAAAGAATGGTCTAGCAGAATGCTAAGGAGTGGAGAAGTGAGTGACTAACTGTAATTTTATTTGTCAATTACACACAATCATACAGGCTACATCATTCAACAGATTGTAAAACAATCAGTAAAAGATCACATTATATAATTTACTTATCTTCCAATGATGTAGACCTACATCAGTCTAATAATATCAGACTGAAAGAAAAGACCTTTGAAAACTTTTTACCACTATTTAGCCAACCTCAATCTATTAACCTCTCTGTTTATATTAGTTGTATTTATATTGACTATTTTATTTACTCAAATTGTTACTAACAGAACTTAGCTTTGCCAGCCTGTTGTAGGCCTACCTCCAGACCAGCCCTCTCTCTACAATTACATTTCTATAGAGGACATCCAGTACACCACCATCTTTTGTACTATTTTATTTTCATTATTATATCTGACCTATTTTCTCACCTATACTGTGCTATGTCATGTCCTATGTCTTGATGTATCATACTAGCCTTCAGTACTGTATGTGTACTGTGTTTGTGTGGAGTGTATTTTGGGACTTGTGTCCAGGTAATCAAGGACAGTGGTTCTCAGTTGACTTTGGCTGGTTAAATAAGGTTAAATAAATGATAAAAAAAAAAAAAAAAATGCAACCCATTTAATGGAATATCATAATGAGTGAACAAGTGTCAGTGATAGCAAATAATGCAAATCATTACCAAAGGAAAAGTTGTTCTATTATTTAGCAACAATGAACAGACTCTTCTGAACAAATTATGGAAGCAATAGTTAGCAGTAGGTCGGGCAAAAAATTATAATATGGGTGCAGCCTCCATGCAGACCAAGCCATTTCCCTGCAAAAAATGTACAATTATTATCTTTTCATCCTGCAGTGAAGAAAGGGGAGACGTCCACCACTGCTTTTTTTTTTTTTTTTGATCCATCAAGATGTTATCAAGTGAATGATCCTGGTGGTTGTTCTGAATGGCCTCTCACATCTTCAGTGTACATCTCTCTACCACCAAGTAGTTTACCCAGCTGCCTTGCATCCTTGTGTCTGATGCTGCCTCCCCAGACTGCAGCATAAAACACACTTGCCACCACAGACTGATAAATCATCTGCTGCATCTTACTACAGATGTCTAGAGATAAATGACTAAAGAACATTTTTTTATTTCAACAATTTATTCAAGCAAAACAAAACATGACCATCTGACTGAACTTCTCTGTCACTCCTAAAAGGAAAGCAGAACATGTCACTCAATTTGGATACAAAAGTAGAATGTTTGTCAATGATAACTAAAGTTATTGATTTAGTCATGAACACATTTACTCAATCTGGAAGAAATAGAGGAAGGATAAGTATTTGTTGAGAATATAACTGATAGCTTGTAGTCATTCTGTCTTCAAAGTAACTAAAATGAACATTTCTAAAAAATAAAATCAAAGAATATGAGAGCTTTAAAAATTGTATTGAGATAAAAATAGTCACTGACCGATCAAAGAGTCTTTACTCAGGAATGCCTGCACACATTTGGCAAAACTTTGAGCAAAAGCCCGGGTGAGAATCATCTGAGTAAATTCCCCGCAGCTCCCCTCTTTTCCCCTTTCCTGCGTAGCCTGTGGGTAAATAAAGGATTTATTAATTAACAGTACTTATTTGAGGCCCCACTTCATTTTTTCTATTTGATGGGTCTCTTGAATCTCATTACTCATAATTGCAATGTTTGCTTATGTCAGTTTTGAAGGGTTACGAGTGTTTCCATATTTCTATTATTTTACTATTGCATGAATTATTACTGCAAATTATGGATGCCCATGGAAATGGACTGATGGGGTTTTAGCAGTATATTCTCACTTACCTACAACAACTTCATTTTTTGATAAGAAACAGTTCTCTACTGCAATCTCTGGGAGGTAATAACAAAAATAGCTATCATATTAACATTTTGCTTACCTGGAATGCAGTTTTTATAGGTCTCGTTGCACTCTCTGCACGTTTCCAGGGAATACATGTTGCGAAACTCTGCTCGGTACCTTTCAGTGAACTTGCTCCAAGTTGCAACACCTGTAAAACAATTTTGACCAATTCATCTAACTTGGAAAAAAGTGCAGTTTATTTATAACATACGTTTTGTGTTTCTAAATCTTACTGTTAAGCCACATGAAATGAGCTTTTCTTCTGAAGTGCTCTGTTGACACCACTTCTTTGAAGTGGTGACACACCAAGGAGAGGGTCAGTATTGCCACATCTCCATCGCTCAGGACAACCTCGGCAAAATGTGCTGCCTGTGTGGACAGTCAAGCGCGGCACTAACTCGGTGTGTCCTTAGCGTTACTTATAACAGCCAACTTATTGAAAAATGTCGGGTTTAAATCGGGCTTGGGCCCATAATTACAGGTAATTGGACAGGCCGGGCCGGTCCCGGACATAACGTGCACGGGCTCGGGCCGGACTGGTCTGAATTTTTTGGGCCCGATCTAAGCACACACACACACACACACACACACACACACACACACAGCTAAATTAGAGTTACAACAACGCTAACGCTAATGCTAACAACGCTGACGCTAAGGTCGCGTAGGATAATGTTACCACACAAGCTAAATGTTGACCATTAACCTACCAAGATACCCTAAAGTTATACAACAACAATATACAGCAACAAAAGCACCATGAGATGTGAATAAAGCTTTTCATTTATTGCATTTATTGTAGCAACGTAATTTCACTTACCGACATGACTTTCCCGCTTGGTCTTTTTGCCGAGAGGGAAGATGGGAAGAGAGAGAGGTGGAGTAACTTGGGGAGGATTTCTATATTTGGGATTGTTGGACGGGGCTGGACCTTTGTGAGCAGGGCTAGACATCCAGCCCCGCCTTCCCGCAGGCCGCAGCCGTTACCCTCTCCGCAGATCTGTTAGCGGACACGTAGCAAGTTTATAAAAGGTAAGAGTCTCACTGCTACCACTATTTTTGGCTGAGATATACCGCCTAGAAAGTGGGATCACAACTTTCATGTTGCATATGGCTTTATTTGGTGATATTTTATGGTGTTTCTGTCATAAACAATATCAGCTATCATAATTACGCCTAATTTCAATAAGGTACAATGTTTGAAGCTGGCTGAGTGTTGTTTGATCACTGACAGTACTGTTTTGAAGCGGAGTGAGCGCTCTGTCATTTGGAGCTCCGCCTGGATCTTTTCATGGAAAAAACACTGTAGAATGGTCGTACTTTGAGCTATCTTCTTCAAACTTGAAACACATGTTCATTGATACTGTGCCTACAGCCCCACAGTGTCATTTACCTGCTCAGATGAAGCCACAGTCAGTTATTCATCCTGAAAAACATTTTTTATTCTATTTTAGGCAAAATCTTCAACTTTTTACTGACTTCAGAGGCCCATTACTCTGTCTCTGTATCACCTAGAGTGTTTCTGACACTTTCACAAGAAACTTCAGAGAGTTTGCTTTCTGGCAAGACCTCATGCATGCATGTAGTCAGAGCAGTTCAGAAGCTAGTCATTTTAATTTAGGTATGTCATTTTAGGCATTTTCGCTACAAAATGGGGGTGGAGTGGGCCTTTTTGAATACTGATAATGTGGGGGCATTTTTTTATGTGGTGTGGTAGTGAATTCCACACAGAGGGGGAAGCGACTGAAAACATCCTGTCACCCCAGGTTCGGTGCTTAGTCCTGGGTATTTAAAGGGGGTTGGCATCAGCAGAGCAGAGACAACGGGAGGGGGAGTGCTGACGGAGGAAGTCAGAGAGATATGGAGGAGCTAGGTTGTTAAGGGCTTTAAAAGTGATGAGTAGAATCTTAAAGTTTATCTTGTGTTTAACTGGCAGCAAGTGGAGGAGGTGGAGGACTGGGGTGTTGTTGTCACATGTGCGGGTTCTGGTAAGTAGGCAGGCTGCAGAATTCTGTACATACTGAAGTTAAGTGAGGACAGTGTTTGTCGAGCCTGAGTGTTACAAGTGCATGGATGAGTGTTTCAGCAGCAGAGGGTGACAGAGAGGGTCGGAGGCAGGCAATGTTACGGATTTGAAAGAAGGCTGTTTTGGTGATGTGGTTGGCATGAGGCAGGCAGGTGAACCTTTGGGGACACCATGGGTGACAGAGACTTGTTGATGAAGAGATTAACTGATGTCTGTCAGAGAGAAAGGACTGGAATCAGGAGAGGACAGTGACAGTAATGCCAAGGATGGATTTGAGTTGTGTGATGACTGTGGAATAGTTAATGGTATCAAAAGCAGTACTGAGGTCGAGAAGGATGTGGATGGTGATGAAACCACAGTCTGAGGATTACAGCAGATCACATTGGTGACTTCTCAGTCAGGGCAGTCTCAGTGCTGTGTTTAGCATGGAAACCAGGCTGAAAAGGCTCATAGAGGTTACTGGATTCAAGGTGGGATTTAAGCTAAGCAGCAACAATTCTCTCCAGAACTTTTGACAGGAAGGACAGGTTGGAAATGGGCTGGTAGTTACTGGGGGAGTCAGGATCAAGTCAAGATTATGTGAGTATCAGGGTGACTGCAGCAAGTTTTAGTCTAGTATATAGTCAAGTAGAGGCAAAGAAAGGACAAGTTCAGATGTGGGTGATGTAAAGCTCAGTGTTAATAGTAACTGTATACTAGAATCAATAAAAGCAATAGTTTTTATTGAAAGAAAATGACCTAAAAAACAGCTGAAAAAACGTGAGAGGACAAATTCTTTTTCAACTAGCTTAATAAACAGAAGTGAAGCAATGAACATGAGAAAAAAAAGAAAAACAAACACACAATTGTGAAATTGCCAAGAGCGAGTTGTGTGTTGCCATGACTTTATGTAAGGGGATTCTTCCAAAGGCTGGGACTTCCGGGAATTGAGAGTTTACATCATGTTCGCTAACCAATGAGAAATAAATCTTGGTTTTGGACAAATGAACTTTGTCTCTTTGCTTGCCTAGCTGAACTTTCAATCACCGCACCAACAATATAGCCACCTTAGTTGAACTCAGGAGTGCCTCCAAAAGTGTGACCTTTGTTCTTTCTCACTCTTGGCCCATGCACAGTATCTGAATTTATTATCCAGTCAGTCTACATGCTTATCACTGTGCTCCATAGTGGTTGACCACCATGGCTCTTAACATCCCCGGTGTGATTGCAGTGGCGCTGTTCTATGTCCTGATTTTGGGGACAGGGGTGTGGGCTGCCCAAAAGTCCAAGAAGGCTGCGAGGAAAAGCCATGGAGGCAAGACTGAAGTGGTCCTGCTTGGAGACAGAAATATCAACTTGCTGGTCGGGATTTGCACCATGACCGGTAAATTGTTTTGTGGGGTTGAGAAACTCATCCAAGCCAGACCGGGTATCACGTCTTTGTATTAGTTATTTGTTATTTTGCTGGCAGGACATGGTGGGAGGTGCCTTGGTTGCAGTTACTTTTTAATCCTGTTATTTCAATGTCAAGTCTGCCAATGTCAATCCTATTGTCTTGGAATAACAAAGCTGTTTTCCTCGTTACAGGTTAATTATCTTGTGACCTAAAGAAGTTTGTTTTCTCCTAATAACAGTAGAAAAAAAGTATAATAAGTAGTAGTAGATATCATATGGGTGTTTATATATATCATAGCAGCAGGTATTGATGTGTGGCACATCATGTAGCAGCTGGTTTGAGCTGATAAAGTTAATTTGGAATAATTTGTTCATTAGTGCACTAGAGTGCAGGCTGACACAGGCTTGCACAATTTATCAATTTTGATTTCATAATTCAAGACACAGATGCATCATGCGCGATGCATGCCGGATGCATCACACTATTTTCATTATGGGTGGTTGTGTGATATGAATCAGTGTAGGACTGACTGCTACACAGGGTTTCCCCCAAAAAATGTTGTAAGGCCTGGAGGCAACGTGCCAACAAAAGCCTGATGGCAGCATTGATAGTTTCTGTGCTAACAGAATCAAGGATGGGATTATGGAATTGAGACGTTTCAACGTTAATTAAATAAAATGAAAATAAGAGAGTGTGACAGTGTGCGGGAGCCTTTTTTGATTTTTATATATTTTGGGGTTGCAGCCTCTCTCCTACGCACCTGTTGCTTTTGGGTGTGCTGAGTTTTTTCCACACATTTTGGTTTTCAAAAAGTAGCCATACCACAATGTAAACATACTGTTAAAAGCCGAAATCCTGTGTTCAAAATCTAACATAAGTGAAACTACAGACGTATGAGTAAAATACCAAAAGTAACATTTGATTGATTCATGCTGGTAAAGATGGAACTAATATTGATGATCTAATACACTGCTGGATAACTAAATCTACAATAATAATTAGGGCCTGACCGATATGGATTTTTTGGGGCCGATGCCGATTCCGATATTATGGAATAAAAAAATCTGATAACCGATATATCGGCAGATTAAATTTTTACGTTTTTCAATTTAAAAATCCCCGAAATACCTGCTTTTGATGGCTTAAATATAGTTCAAACACTCGTTACAAAGATATAAATTGAAGGAAGAACATTTTACTATTTTCAAATACTTTTATTATCAGAAATTGTATGGAACAAGCAGCATATGAACAATTTGAACACAAAATAAATCAAAAATATGATGTGCAAAAAGGCAGTAAACCTCTGGGAAATAAAATAATCATGCAAAGTCTATATGAATTAACATGTATGTTCACAGTACCAGAGTTATTCTTATTATTGCCAATTTAACAGAAGTAGGTTATAGTGCAAAAGGTAACACAAGGACATCATTTCTAAGTAAAACACCATATTCCCTGCATTTTAATAGTGATGAAAATATAAGTGTTAACATAGGCGTCAATCGGCCAACTTTTGGCCAACTTTTGGCCGATTGCCGATTATTCTCTAATGGCTATAATCGGCCGATTAAATCGGCCGGCAGATAAATCCGTCGGGCCCTAATAATAATACATCATATTCATTAGCAGTATTAATTTGACAGCTATTTTAGATTTAGTCTGAGCCTTGAGATGAAAATGGTTATTAGTTTTAGTCACATTTTAATCATTTTTAGCCCTCATAGTTTCAGGCTAGTTTTAGTCGACCAAAATTCAAAACGTTTTAGTCCATTAATTCATTAATTAATGTATCAGAAATTAGAATCAAGGTGACAGGTTGTATAAAAATTTCATTTCGACAATTTTTTGCTCCAACTACAAATCATTTCTACACACTTACAAACTGTCATTTCTCCATCAGTGTTTGATACGTTTAAGGGGTGATTTATAAGCACACACTTACTGATCATCATTTGAAAAGCTCAACATCTCTCTATTTATGCTCTCAAAAACTTTGACACCACAAATAACTAATCTGAGACAACTAAGATTTGTACCCAGGTTCATGCTAAACTCTGATTTATCGATCTCACTGTGAAGAAGCAGAGGAATAACTTAAATGAAGCCTGAATTCTTTTTTAATCTGTAACATGTTAATCTGGAGGTTTTAACTCATGTCTCTGAGTTGCAGATTAAAACTTAACTAAACAGCATCAGCCACCCCGAGACAAGATTTGAGTGGATCCTGTAGCGATTAACAGACTTGAAGTCTGGCAGCCAGTGGCTGCTTGCTCCGCTAAAAAACTTTAGTTAAAGTTTCTGTCAACGAAATTAACACTGTTCATTAGTTGATTTGTATTTTACATCTAAGTGTGCAATACAAGTAAAAAAATCACATTTGTTTCTAAAATATAGTGAAGTATAAAGTGGCAATAAATGGAAATATTTCAGTACAGTAAAAGTACCTCAAAAATTGTACTACAGTACTAAACCAGTCTAGTACAGGTCTTTGACCCAGGAGACTGGTGTTTGTGTCTCATGTGAAAATAACTTAGTCAGTGAGTTGTCAGTCACTTGTTGTTCATTAGTCAGCTGAGTGTACTGATGTCACTGAAGTCAAGCACAACCTTTTCCTAACCCTCACCAAACCTAGAGTAGGTGCTGACCCCTTAAAAGTCACAAGTCGACTCATGTGACAAACACCGACCTTACCAAGTAGTTTTGTTGCTTACACCTTCTTAGTGACTCTTCTTAGTCATGTGCATTTGCTTGCGTGAGTTACAGCCAACCCCCTTTTGCATCCAGATCGTCCAATTCCCTCTGCATCAAGACACAATAGAAAAGGTGGTCAAGAGTGGTAATATAACACTATAGCAATACTAAATAAACATTGTAATATAACCATAATTCCCCATAAAATTTCCATAGCAAAATTATTGTATTAATTTTCTATAGTGTAAAAGAAAATGTACTGTCCGGGACGCATTTTGTCTTGTATTTCTGTGCACACCTTGCTCTAATGTATAAACTTTAACATACTTGGAATGGCATTAGAAGTAATTAAATCAAAAGAGCTTTTTGGGACATAGCAGAGAAATGCTGATTCAGCAAATCTCAAATATTAAACCAAGCTGGAGGCGAAATCCAATGCATCAGTGAAGCTGCAGGTGGTGGGGGGCTGACCACTGTACCTGGCCAGGAAGCAATGGCAGCTGGCTCACTCTCTAATGTAATTCCCCACCTCACTACCTACAGGAGGCAATCAGCCTCCCCTCAAAACACTGAAACGGTTCCCCTGTCACCACTGGAAAAGCTTCCCTGATTCTTAATGTCACCACACTAAAAGTCCTGGATGGCACCACCACAACCAACCCAGACAAGGTGAGTGGGTGCTCTGCCTTGTACGTAGTCAAGTCTAGCATGGAGGGAGTGACAGAGAAGCAGAATATGACACAATAATTGTAATGACTGGAGAAAAACCATTAAAAACATCCAGTTATAGGGGATCAAGAGTGTAACATACAAACATACATTTAATAATTTCCATTTAATATGTTCTATGTGTGATTCCCAACATAGTTTGTGATCTAAAATCACTCCCAAATTTTGTTTCATACACTCTTTCATTTAAAAATCAGTTTCACTTCACAATTAGCCCTAATACCCCTAAACACCATAAATTTTGTTTAATATTTATTTAGTGATAACTTATTAACAGCAAACCATTTTTGTCAACATGATCAGTTCCCTTTCTACTGATTTTAATAACTCTTTTATGTCCTCATCTGATGAAAATAAATTTGTGTTGTATGCAAATGTTACAAATTTCAACATATTAGATACTGCACAAATATTATTTCAATAATGTATAAATACATTATTGTATGTATTAGACCCTCAGGTCTAAGGTACAGATCTCTTGATTTTAAAACAAAGAGAGCCATGTCCAGCTTTGTACCCTCATCCATCAGACTAATGAATAACAGCTGATTTGATCTGATATGTATGCTTGTGGGTGTGTGTGTTTGTTCTTCTCTCCTTTTAACATTTGTATTTGTATTTTTAACTTTTTAACATTTGTATTTATCTATTTGTATTTATTTTGTTTAATATGCACTATTGCTCTTCACAGACGAAGTTCCTAACGGAAAAATAAAGTTCTTTGAATTGAATTGAATTGAATTGAATTGAATAACTTAGGTCCTAATACCGAATCTTGTGGAACACCACAGGTTACTCCTCTAAGATGCGATTCAGTATAATTCATTTTTACATATTGACACCTGTTGTTTGAATAACTTCTTAACTCATATCATAGCGTTCACATTTCTGAAGACATAGGGAATGATCGATTGTGTCAAACAAATCAAACAAAGTAAAGGCAATCTGCAAAACAAAGGGACACAATTTTATTTACTACATTTTACTTTATTTACTTCACTTCTTTATGTATAAATGCAGACGTGGTTACTGAGTGGGTCATTGTTTTTTCCACAAACTATTTCCCACCAGTATAAATAGAAAACGTGGTGACTGCTGAACCTCAAAGGGACAGTACACATCATCTGCCCTCTGCAGCATTTCGGCTGATGTATACTAACACTTGCAACTGTGCACATACAGTATACATACTACAGTATATTCTACTTTAAGTGTGTGTGTCTATGTGTCATTTTTCTGCAGCAACGTGGGTCGGAGGTGGTTTTATCCTTGGTATTGCTGAGGCGGTGTACTCTCCTAAAATGGGCTTAATATGGGCTCTTATGCCTGTGTATTACGCAGTGTCTTTCATAATAGGTAAGACGTCACACACTATAAAGGCAAAAAGCTGTACTGATCCTCAATTACACAGTGTAAATACAGTATAAACTTTAATATCTCATCCAATGCAAAAGGTGGTCTTTTCTTTGCCAAGCCAATGAGGGATAAGGAGTATGTCACCATGATGGACCCATTCCAGATAAAGTATGGCAAAATACTGAGTGGTGCTCTAGTGCTGCCTTCTCTGTTGGTGGATGTGCTGTGGGTGTCCTGCACTCTGCTAAGCTTAGGTAAACATTTATACTTACCTAATAATGCAAAACAAAAAAAAATCAATTAGTGGAGGCAAAGGAAGCGTTTCCATTACTGTTTGTGGGTTTGTCTAACAGGATCAACTATGAGTGTGATTCTGGACTTGCCCTATGTCTATTCTGTTTGGATCTCATCGGCTGTGGCCATTATCTACACATTGTTAGGAGGCCTCTATTCGGTGGCGTACACTGATGTTATCCAGCTCTGTTTAGTTTTCCTCAGTTTGGTGAGTTACACTGCCTTATACAGTAGCACATGTTCAGTTTAATGATACAGTATCTGCAGGTATGTGACATTTAGTATAAAGCTCCACCAACCGATATGTATTCAACCTTCATCTTGATAGCACAAGTGAATGCTAGACAAAGAGCATAAGAACATTCAGCTTAAAGTTCATTAGATGGATACATCTTTTTGGAATGTATGCAATCAAATAAGCTCTGTTTGTGGAAGTTCAGTGACTGTTGTGTGGTGTGTCAGTCTAAAGAGGTCCAAATTTTCCAAAATGAAATGGAGCTCCAAAGCATTTCACAGAAAAAGCGTGAAGGGCAGTGACATTAAAAACTGAAGCTGTGGAACTGCTTTTGGATGATTTGGTTACGTGGAGCCCAGATCATTGTTATTATCATTATTATTATTATTATTATTATTATTATTATCATTATTATTGCCTTTATTTAACCGAGGTGTCCCATTGTGATAGAAAATCTGGTTTACAAGACAGACCTGACCAAGGTAGCAGCAAATCAAAACACATTAAAATGCAACAAATGCAACATATGATTCAAAAATCCACAATAAAACAACAGTTATTCAAACATAGTGGCCTCTTGAGAAAAACAAGCACATCTCTATCATCACATCCTTTATGATACCCTTAAATTCAGCAATGGGTATAGGTGTATCTAATTTTAGATCTTTTTCAAGATTGTTCCATGCCCACAGTGCATAGTAGGAAAATGCACCTTTTACCAGATCTGTTAAAACCTGGGGTACATTAGAAAGCTACCACTTGGAGGAGGGTAGCTGGTAATTACCAGAGCTGACACACAGCAGGTTGCAGAGGTAGGTCCGAAGTTTGCCCAGTATTACTTTATAGATAAAAAATATACCAGTGCTGCTGTCTGTGAGTGGTCAGTGACGTCCAACCCACCAAATTATAAAGAATGCAGTCAGTGAGGGACTTTGCATTCGTAATAAAATGTAGAGATGCATGGTATACTGAATCAGGGCTACATAAAATGGAGGAGCGTGCATGCACTTACACTTTGTCACCATAATCAATCACAGACCGAAAACTAACTTCCACAAGTTTTTTTCTTAGCACTGAAAGTAAAAGATTTATTTCTAAAATAAAAGCCAATCTTCACTGTAAACTTCCTGACTAGAGTAGCAATATGCACAATAAATGAAAGCATGTTATCTATCCATATACAAAAGTACTTGTTTGAGGGCACCCTTTCAAGGGATTTACCATCGGAATTAAAAGTGCAAAGATCATCAAGCAACTGTGAGCAAGCTTTTGAGAAGACCATGAACTTTGTTTTCTGAGAATTTAAAATCAATTTAAAATTTAGCAGAGCAGTTTGTGTTGACTGAAATGCTCTTGTACCGCCTGCATTATGGAGGGAGCATGCGTGTAAATGACAGTGTCATCTGCATATAAATGAATGTTGCTTGAATGTCTTTACACAAATCATTTATAAGAACAGAAAACAAAATAGGCCCCAAGATGGAACCCTGGGAGATACCTTTATGCCTGGTACACACTCCACGATATCAGCCCGATTCTAGCCTGACGCAGCAATGTATGGTGTCGACATGGATCGTGAACGACAATGAGTGTCGTACCCGATAATCCATCGTTTCATCTGGTGTAGTATGTCATAGTTAACGACAACCAACGGCACATTTGGGATGCCTCTTGATGTTCCAACAGAAAGTCTAGAATGTTTGATTTTCTTTTTGTCTCTCACAACTTCTCCCATCACAGCCGTCACTTTGACCAATAGGAACACAGAGTGATCTGCTGCCGTGGACAAATGTATGACAACAACACCGCAGCATTTTAGATATTTTAGATATTTCCTCTAGGAATGTTACCACACAGAGTAAAAAGGAGAAAATGCAGACATGAAACAGCAGAGGCACTTTATCAACCCAGTGAGTACTGCCATTAGCATCAAGCTAGCAAACAATGTTATTTCTCCATAATGGATGGACATAAGTAAGAAAATCAAAAAATAGTGGCGGGGCTTTTACTTACCACAACTGCAGAGGGTACCAGCTTTATTTGAAACAAACTACATTATAGACGGTCCGTTATTTATTATTCCCTCTGTATTTTTATATTTTTATTTTTTATCCGCTTCCGTTTGCCTTGATAAAGTTAATGCATTTCAAACTCAACACTTCCTGTATGTGTTTAAAATCAAAAGCCCCTTATAACTTCAGTTGAGAGAATCCTTTCATTTTCTAAATAGGCTTTTATTGTAAAACATTTGCAGGAACTTGTTGTGGAGGATTCAGTGACTTGTATGTTTGTGTACGGTACTTCAGATGTAGCCCCTGCCACCTGCTGGTGCTTTTTTACATTACTACAACAACATTTCGGCTGGCACATGAACAGACACAGTGACTGAAATAATAGTAAAAGTAATAAAAATAGGACAAGAATAACCTGATGACATCACACACGTCGTGAAAGATGACCAGGGTTGATTGGTGTGGCCCATCGTGTAGTGTGTCATGTCTGTTGGCCAAATCACGGCACGATTTTATGACTCCACAATCACCTAATGTGACATAGTGACTGTCAGAATGGACAGAAATTTCATGTAGTGTGTACCAGACATTAGTTACCTCAAGAAATTCCGATTTGTGGCCTTTTGCAGAAACACATTGAGTACAATCTACAAAATCATTTTGGAATCAGTGTACAGCTTCAGGACAGGAACCAGCATTCCTTGGCTTGTTCAGGAGTGGTCTGTGGTTCACTAAATCAATTGCTTTAGAAAGAGCCACATACAAAGCAGCTCAATGCACCAACGATATCATTCATCACAGCTTATACTTATATACTTTAACATGTTACGCGCGATAGACACATACTCTTCCCATTATGGTCAAAATCGGCTCCTAACATCAAATTAGATTTAATACATACCGCATATATCAGCGGAACACAAGTATAAACTGTTTCGTATACACACACTACAAACTAATCTGCGGTTGCATCACATACAAAATGAGAAAGCACATATTAGTAAAGACAAGTTGATTAATCAATCCAACTATATTTTAAAGCTGCCCTGTGGAGTTTTGCCCATTTGCGCCATCTGCCGTGTTTTTCTGAGTACTACAACAACAACAGTCAGTGTGTGCCGTTCGATGACGTCGGCAATACGAGTGACGCTCCCGCACCGCACACCGCCCCACGCGCTCTGTGTGAAATGGGCTTTACTCTGGTTTGATTTCTGCGTTTGTTACTCTCTCGTTTTGCCTTTTTTCCTTCTTCTGAACGTCGCGGAGGTTGGGGAGGACCAGCGGGACCAGCTCCAGAGGCTTCAGAAGCTTTCCTGGGCCGTTTCTTTGGGTTTTCAGACATCTTTCAGTAGCTCCTCTGCTAGCCTCGTCGTCTCCGACATTTCCAACTGCGCATGCACTCTTTGAACTCTACGTCAAATGCGTCATTTCCTGTGCGACAGCGCGGGAATGTCGCTCCTGAGAGGCAATAGCTCTTCTAAGCAAACCAGAGACTGTTGTGTGGTGGAGATGCGTTGAATGATCATCCTAATAACTCCTTTGGCAGTGACTGTAATGTAACGGACATTGGTTTATATGTAAAAACTCCACAGGGCAGCTTTAACTCGAAATATAATATGGGATTCCTTACGGGGACTCTTCTTAACTATTGTCACAAGATGGCAGTATGACTCCATGTTAAATGAGGGTTTAAACACATGAAATTATAACTCCCTCATACTATGACCTACAAGAGTGAAAACAAACAAACAAGGATTATGCACAGTTACAATGTTAGAACATGGATAAAATGTATAGTTTTACTTTCAAGAGACATTTCAAGTTGGATACAAGAGAAACTTAGTCTCTGCTCGGGAATGCATACTGAATTTACGACCTCCACATCTGTTCTATATCTCATCTTCACCAGGTTGAGAACCAGATAGAGCTGGTGTGGCTCCCATAGATGTGACAAAAGGGGGAAAGAATGTGGTGAACTTAAAAGCATAGTTAATGACCCTGGTCTGGCAGGTAATCTGGCTGAGTTGTCAAATGCTGAATTTTTCCAGGATGCTAATCAGCAACTGGGATCTGGAGGGTTTCCAATTGACCCCTTTACCACCCTTAGTGTCACGATGATGGTGAAAGAGTTCATCAACAAAGAGGTGAGGCCGGGACAAAGCAATAAACATTTGACCCTCAGAGTGGCCCATCTCACCCCTGTCCATTTACTTAAAATCTAGGTTTTGGGAGAGTTCAGAAGGCTGTTTTTCCTACCGTAGATACTGCCCCTTGGGAGAACACCATCTTTGAAAAACTCAATCCTGCAATAAAAGTTATTTATTACAGATTTCACATCTTTTGAACCTTTCACTGGAGAGGGAAAAACACAGAAAACCAACACCTCCAAAAACCACCTAGGCCAAACAGCAGTGTTGTTATGTTTGATGAATTGATTGAAATTGATTAACTGACTTGCTATTCTAATGTCTTCGGTCTGATGATCTCAATGTTTTCTCTCCAGTGGTTGTGTATCCCATTCCTGCTGCTCAACCCCACATCTACAAACATTGCCCAGACTGCATTCAACCACACGTTCCAAGAACCCTGGGTCAGAACTCTGGAGCAAGACAAAATCTGGAAGTGGATTGATGACTTCTTAATGATTGTAAGAGCAATATTCATGAGTGTCATACTTTCCTGCTTCCATCCATAAACTCAGAGCAAAGCTGCATGTCAGTAGGACAGTCAAAACACCATCAATACATTCACATGTACTTAAACTGAAATTGTCATGAAATGAGATAACCTTTTAATGTAAGACAATGGAGTAGTCACTACTGGGTCTTTGTGGTGATCACATACAGATGTTCTTTTAAAATGTCAGGAGTACTGCGCTTGTTCCATCTTGCAGATTCCATAGGTGGAAAAGTCTCCTTTAAAAACAGTCCAAGGAACACTGTAGAATTTGTGCAGATTAAAATGATTTTAATTTACATGGCAGTATGTATTTAAAGTGATCACCGCACTGCGACCAACACAGATCTTCTTCAGGGTCATTGACAGCTGTAGCTTACACACCTATATTGTGTAACACCAGTGTTGAACAGTAACATGTTAATAGTAACGCTGTTAGTTTTGGCAGTAACTAATACTCTAATGCGTTAGTTTTTAAATTCAGTAACTCAGTTACCGTTACCAAACAGTGCGTTACTCCGTTATTTTTGGCCAGGTTTTAAAACGGTGCGCAGCATGCAGTATTCCTTCACAAACTGAAGTTCCCTTTCACTAAAACATTTTAGCCCTAAACAATAAAAGATAGTCAAGTCAGACAGAGGTATATGAACAATTCTTACCAAAGCATCTTAATGAAACACGTCTCTCTCACCATCTCTGAAGTCACTGTCAACCTGCTGGCCTCACCACAGTGCTGTAACGTTACATTAGGCGGTAGCGCTTCTGTAGATTTTTAGTCCCGGTAACGTTATATCCAGTGATGTGATATCCATTGTTATCCAGAGGAAGCTTTTGTTGTGGACAGACAATGTCTACGGTGGGTGACTCGACTCGACATCATCATGTAGCTCTTCAAATGTTCTCTTTAGCTCATTTTCCATATTTGTATCCAAGTACTGTAGTTGTAAAACATTTAGCTGCCTGACAGCGAGTGACTCCACTGTAGAAGACAGTTGCATGTTTCCTATACCGTTCAATTGTTTTGTCAAGTTGTAGTCTAACAGTCCCTTGGTTAAACTCCATCCGCTGTCGCTTATCAGAATCAGAACCAGAATCAGAAATACTTTATTGATCCCCGAGGGGAAATTATTTATGTTACAGGTGCTCCTTGCAAGAGAGGAAAGATACGGAAAATATAAAGAAATTTAAACAATAGTATTTACAAATATATAGTTAAATAAACAGGAATTATTAACAAA
>NC_065510.1:43434935-43435030 GCF_006386435.1 Epinephelus moara
GAAAATATAAGAAATTTAAACAGTAGTATTAACAAATATATAGTTAAATAAACAGGAATTATTAACAAACATAAACGTAAATAAATATATATATA
>NC_065510.1:43437012-43478225 GCF_006386435.1 Epinephelus moara
GCGTTTGCATACAGCAAGTCCAGTGTTCTCTCCTCTCTGGTAGGACAGCTCACATACTGTGTAAATGTGGGCAATGTTGTTGTCATGGTGACATGGTTGAAGTCACCCGAGATAGCTATGAAGGCACTCGGGTGTTTAGTCTGCTGGCGGGCTATGGTGGAGTGAATGACGTCACATGCAGACGTCGGGTTGGCAGAGGGGGGGATGTAAACAGTTCCAATAATGGCAAGTGAAAACTTCCTGGGCAAATAATACGGCCTGAGTCCAACAGCAAACAGTTCAATGTCCGGGCAACAGATACGTTCCTTAATAGAAATATGGTCAGGACTGCACCAGCGGTTATTTACTAGAATGGCAAGCCCCCCTCCTTTGCGCTTACCGCTCTCGGTGCAGTCCCTGTCTTTTCTCAGTAATACATTACTTTTGAGTTTAAGTAACTGAGTTACTAACTGAGTTACTTTTTAATGAAGTAACTAGTAACGGTAACTAGTTACTATTTTTCAGTAACTAGCACAACACTGTGTAACACTGATAAGCAAAGTAGGAGGACTGTTTCCCTGTCAATGTGGCAAGCATATTGATAAAAATCACGGAAGTAATGCATCATCAACAGGGTTTGGGGACAAGGGGTTAATGAGGAAATTAAGGAAAGAGAGAGGATGCCACCTCAGTCAAAACCACCATCATCAAAGTCACTGTCAAGCTGTTTTTAATGTATGACAATATACAGAATAAGCATGTACTCACACATAACTGTAGTTTCCTGTGTGCACATATGTACAGCGAAACATAAAACAGATACATAAACATACCTCGCTGGCTGCACACAACCGAGAGGGAATGAGTCCACTTTGCACAAAAATAAAACTTCAAAATGGGCGAAGCAATATCACTTTTAAATCATTAAACATTCAGGCGGAGTGTAAAAGTTCTGCCACTCTACACTCTACTGTCTTGGGGAGAGGTCTCAGGCCTACCTGACTCAAAATGATGTCAGTCATATAGGCTTTAGCTGTTCAGTACAAATATCAATCAATCATGTCTTTGTCACAAGGAGTGATATAACATAGGACTTGAGTGAAATGTGATCCCATCAGCCCCTTTAACTTGTGCACTGTCATTTATTTCTTTTTGGAACTTCTTACTGTCACAGCCTGCATTCTGCTCATCCTTCTCTCTCTCACCTACTAAATTAAATACTAAAAAGGCTGCACGGTGCTACAACCATCCTGTTTACCGCTGCTGTCCTGGTACGGCAAGCCACTTCCAGCCTCAAGAGAGACCCATCTGCACTCATGGTAGCACCTCATATTCCCATCGTTATACTAGTCTTTATTCACCATAAAGCACACTTCTCCTGTCCTTCCCCTGCCAGAGTCCTCTGCTCTGTCAGATCAGCATATAGAAAAAGAGTCACCTTGTTGAATGGTGCTGTCCAGGATTTAGCCAAGTTTCAGTGAATCAAAGGATATTACAGTTTTTGATATTATGTTGGAAACTGATGCGGCATGGAGAATTAAGGAGGGGCAAGGACAGCTACAGGAGGAAGTTGGAGGAGCGCCTTCAACACAACAACGTAAGAGAGGTGTGGAGAGGCCTGAACACAATCTCTGGCCACAACAACAACAGCGGGAGGAGCCCAGAGTCCGGAGACCGGGGTGGGCGGATGAACTGAACCTGTTTTTCAACAGGTTTGATTCTACTCCCTCTCCCTCCCCCACCCACCAGAGCACAGACCCAGGGCCCTCTCATCCTTTCTGGAAGACCTCCTCCCCCTCCCTCAGGACATCAGGGACATCAGCTGCGCCCTCCCCTCACCTCTTTACCCCACTCCACTTCACACCTCCCTCCCCCCATCTTCCTCAGCTGGAGTCATCCCCCACCCCCCGCTGCAGCCTCTCCATAACAGCTGACCCAGGTGAGGAAGGAGCTCATGAAGATCAAGGCGAGAAAGGCTACTGGTCTGGATGGCATCAGCTCCAGACTGCTGAGGGACTGTGCAGTCCAGCTTTGTCAGGTGGTTCTGCACATCTTAAACCTCAGCCTCAGTCTGGAGAAGGTTCCTGTCCTGTGGAAGACTTCCTGCGTGGTTCCTGTAAGACTGCACACCCCAGGGAGCCCAACCACTTCAGACCTGTAGCCCTGACCTCCCACCTGATGAAGACCATGGAGAGGATTATACTGAACTAAAACTGTACCCCATGCAGTTCGCATATCAGACAGGCATTGGGGTGGATGATGCAGTCATCTAACTGCTCCACCGATCACTGTCTCACCTGGAGAACACCGGAAGTGCTGTGAGAGTCATGTTTTTTTACTTTTCCAGCGCTTTCAATACAATACAGCCATCTTTGCTCAGGGGGAAGCTGGAAAGAGCTGGAGTCGACCGCCACCTGGCTGCGTGGACCATCGACTACCTCACCAGCAGACCACAGTATGTGAGGCTTTGTGACTGTGTGTCTGATGTGGTAGTCTGCAGCACAGGGGCTCCACAGGGGACAGTCCTCGCCCCCTTCCTCTTCACCCTGTACACATCGGACTTCAGATACAACATGGACAGCTGCCACCTCCAGAAGTTCTCTGATGATACAGCCATTTCTGTCCGTGCACTGAGCAACACTGATATCAGACAAAAGCTGGAGCCTGTTATTGTATAAAGTTGCTGTGAGCTGTGAATTTACCACTTCTAGGCAGAGGCCAGAAAACAGCGTTATCTTGGAGCCTGACTAGGCAAAACTTCTCTTCCTCCAGACAGCTGCTTTCGTCTCACTTAGACTCAGCCTGGGTCTGGGTCCACAGCTGCCTGTACCAGAGACCAGTGTGAAAAAGATAAATCCTCACTCTACAGCTAAATCTGGGGACATTTAGCTGCAGAGTGAGGATCAGTGCATACTGATTGACAAATTTAAAAAGAGAGGTAGAATCTTTGACTTGTAGGGGGCAGCCCTACTAAAGGCTACTGTGTTTAAACGTAAAGTAATCATAGCTCCAGCAAACCTGTGAAGGAAAACATTTGGTTACACTTTCTATGAAGACCACACCTATAATGCGTAATGAGGGCATTTATTGTGAATTATAATGCATTTTTATTGCTCTATGATAACACTCTTAAAAACACATAATGCTTCCTAATGCTCTGTACCAGCAGTCATAAAACATTATAGATGTTACTTGAATTATAAGTGTTTTATGGATGCTTTTGACTAGTTATTAACTAGATGTTGACTGATGGGGCTTATAATGCATTATGAACACCTATACTCACCTCAACAGTTAACTGTAGTAAGGACTCATAGTATGTTATAATAGTCAATGCAGTATCATAAGTTATCATTGTATGTGTTAAGTCAAAGGAAGTACATATTGATGTATCTATAATAATGCATGCTTCATCATAACCTTTCATTGTTGGTGCTACATAAAGTGTGATGCATTTTCATACTGTTTAAAAAAAAAATCTATAAGGCTTCATAAGTGATTAATATCTATCATAATCTGGAACCCTTTGAAAATAATCTTTAAAAGACTAAAGACACCCTCTCACATCTAAAGACAATGTGTCATGAGTAACAGGTATTAGTAACAGAATAAGATTTTGCAAAGACCTTGCAGGATCTCTATTTGCAAGATTGTTAGCTTCAAAAAGAAAAAAAAAAGTGGACAGAAATTGCTGCAGCCCCTGAAATCCCTAGTAAGTATGTTATATGCTATAGCTAGGTAGCTAACCACTGTCCACACCCATCCATCCATCCATCCATCCATTACCCTAATTGTAAGCTAACATTAGCTACTTTAATGTTTGCTATTAGCCGACAACAAATCATGCTCAGCTGAAGATTTCTAGCTTCACTCACAACCACAAGTGGGATTTGTGAAGCTAGCAATCTTAAGTTGAAACATAAGGTTAGGTCATAGCCTAAAAGCATACATTCCAGTATCTAATCATCATCATGTGACAGGACATGTTCCACCTGGTCCCGCCTTACTCACTATGATTAGCTGGTACTATTGCGCTGTGATTGACTAGTACTCGCAGGGTTGCCAACTTCGGACAGAGGGCTGGAGTGGCATTTTACCTTGTGATGTAATATCTGCTTGTGCATGCGTGGTCATGAACATACGTGGACACGGCGGCACGTTTTGTTTTGTTTTTTTACCTTAAAAGAGTTAATATGCACATGTGGCAAACGAAAATGAGTGTACGTTTGCATATTTATATCTATAGGCCTAAGCCCCACATATGTCCATAGACATTCAATATTTGTTTTACAATGCAGATCAAGGTCAATTTCATCAATCTCATGGTAGTAACAATCATCTGTTTAAAAAATCCAGTAATATGTCCTGTTCTGAAAAAAAGAAAGATTTCAAGGGGGGTTCATGGGGTTCTCCCCTGAGAAAAGTTTGAAAATTCACGCGGCGAAGTCCTACTTTCATGCAATTTCATACAGAAATAGATAAATTCAAGGACTTTCAATGCCCTGTGTGCATTTATGCATTTCTTTTCTTAAAGGAATTCAGCAGACTCATCTAACAAAAAGTTTTTTTCATCATAAGTGTGTTTTAATTATTCAGAGATTTCTCAAACGTGAGAGAGTGACATTGATGGTGAAATAGTGACAGTCACACCAGATACGTGAGAGCTGGCAACCCTGGCTTAAAGCGCTAAGAATTACGTGCACAGCTCAAATCTTACTGGGTCTGTATAATTTATCATTATTCAAATAAACACAAGAAGTTTGTGCTTTAGAGAAAGGATCAGCACTCAGTGAATAACCTCCTAAGCCCTATGATAAGCTATTATAGCAAGGCTTAACTATACAGACCAGTGAGCAGTGATAACTAACATGTCTTGGGGTCTGCCCATTGATCCGACAGCCCATTATTCCGACAACCCATTGGTCCGACATCCCATTGTTCCGACCATGTTAACCCCATTGTTCCGAAGTCCCGTTGTTCCGAAATCATCATGATGACATGGACCCCATGTCTTTGGGGTCATCAGGTGGGAACCTCCTTTCACCAGTGTTTTGTCTAGTTGGTCCCACGACACCTCCAGGAGGCTAGACAGTGATCTCTGGCGTCCCAGAGACACTCCCCTAATGCCAGGTCTCACTGCTCCCCACACCAACCCAACAACCTCTTTTTCCTTACTTACACATGGCTTTCTCAGCCCAAACAGCACTGCCACCTTCAACAAACCCAGGCCCCGTTTATGCGAGGTACAGGTAGAGACAGTGCCGATACTACTTTTCCTAGTGCATTCACCATAGTCTATTTCACACGCTACATAGCATAACTCCAATATATGCTTAAGTTAAAGGAGATAGAAAAGATAAACTCACAGGCTTTCTCAACAACACTGCCACCTTCAACAAACCCAGGCTCCGTTTATGCAAGCTCCAGGTAGTGACAGTGCCGATACTACCTTTCCCAGCACATTCACCATAGTCTATTTCACACGCTACATAGCATAACTCCAATATAAGCTAAAGTTAAAGGAGATAGAGAAGATAAACTCACAGGATCAGCAAACACACTCACCTTGCAGCATGGTCTCAAACAAAAGGGATTCAAATAGGCCACTCTCACACTTAAATAACCTCCCTCTTCCTAGATTTTCTCCTGCACCTGATCTCAAGGAGTTATGTACCTTGCTTAGTAGTTCCCCCTGCTGGCCCCCAACTGACATTATGCTTAGTAGTTCCCCCTGCTGGCCCCCAACTGACATTATTCCTCCTCATTCAAATCCACTGACTAGATCTAGCTGCTTCATCTGACATTTCCTTCACTGTCTTCCTCAAACTCTGTCCCCGCACTCCAAGTTCCCCCAGGAGCAAGACAGCTTTTCTTGCTATGAATCCCCTACACCCCACTTCCACTGGACAAATCCTAGTTTTCCATCCTCGCTGCTCAGCTTCTGCTCCTAAGTCTGCATACCTAAGCTTTTTTCTTTCATAGGCTTCTTCCACTGAGTCTTCCCAAGGAACTGAAAGCTCAATGAAGTAAACTATCCGTTGACTCACTGACCACAACACTATGCCAGGCCTCTGATTGGTACAAACTATTTCCTGGGGAACAACAAGCTTTCCCCCTAAATCTACTTGCATTTCCCAATCACAAGCACCTTCTCGGCGGCCACACCCTTGCCCCCTTACTAATTTATCACTTCTGTATTTCTCCCCCTCACAGACAAACTGAATTGCTAAACTCCTATTCTTAAAACCTTCTGAATTTACCTGTCTTCAATGCCCGCAGCTAAACTTTTCAACACCTGGTTATGTCACCATGTATATCGGCCTTGTGACAAGCTAACTTTACAGCCTGACAAATATGCTTTAAGGTTGCGGTACCTGAACACAATAGGCATGATGGGTCCCCATTTACCCACAGTTTTAAGAATTGGCTAAGGTCCACGGACTTCTCCTTAGGAATGAGGACACCCCCTGCCCTATGCCATGTTCTTGGGATAATTTGTTTCTCCCAAACTATTCTTAGCTGTTTCCACAAAAATTTAAGGATATCAGGTGCACTTTTATAAACCCTGTAGGGGACTCCATTAGACCCTGGGGCCGAAAAAGCCTTTGCACGCCTGACCACCTCCTGAACTTCCTTCCACCTAGGTGGCCTGACATCCATCTCATGCTCTATCCCTCCTAATGGAGGGATATCCGGTGGAAAACCTAGTATCCTATTCTTCTCTAAATCTGAATATGTATTTCTCAAATATTCTTCAACCTCTAGCCTTGCTGCTTTAAGCTGCCCTCCCCTTTCTTGGCTAAACAATCCTTTAACAAACTTAAAAGGGTCCCTGAAAGAAGCTGTCCTTACATGTTCCTTCTTCCTCCTCTTTTTCCTGAGATGCTCTGCCCTTCTAAGAACTGCAAGTCTGCTTCTCTTGCAGCACATTAATTCCCTCCCTTTATTCTTCTGTAGCCTTTTTCCACTCCTTTCTTAACTGTCTCCTTTCCTTAACTAACTTCTCTATTTCTCTTTGCCGCCTAGACTTACCTGACCCTCTCACCCCTCTTTCTGTCATGCCCCCCAAACCTCTCTACACCATATGAGTAAATTATATCTCCCATCTTTCCTAACTTTTCTATTGCATTTCCTCTAAGCCTGCTTAAGATTACTGCCAAATACCTATTAACTATCTCCAATTCTTTACTGTCATTTGCCATAGGCCATCTAACTCTATCCTTTAGCTCCATGGTTCTCTCTCTGACTGGCATATTGACCTCAGTGTCACATGCATCCCCTCTTACTACCCCCTCCTCCTCCTCCTCCTCAGTGACAGTGTTACTGATATCCTGTGAACTGTGGTTTTCTACCTGTCGCTGGACTTCATCTGACTGACTTGACTGACTTCTTAAGAAGTACTGATCAATGCGGCTACTCTGCCCTTTCTTTGCCACACACTTCTTCTTTCCCTGATGAGTTCTGAGGCCTTTTACTGATGTTACTTTCTGCCAGCCGCAAGGACAAACCTGAAGCATCTTGTTCTCGATTGTGCTACTTTTGTCCTCTACAGATGCGCTCGCCTTGCCCTGAGTGCTGCTAATTCTAGCCCTGGTGGATAGGTCTGTGTCCTTATCCTTCACTGAGTCACAGATCCAGTGCATAGTCATGTCCGTTCCAATGTCTGTTACCATGTAATCCACCAGTGAGTCATTTTCCACCCCAGCTCTGGCTGACTGTTGGGGTATTTTCTCTATGTTGGCTGTAGCTAATTTGGTTGTAGTAAGGCTGCTGGGCCTCGCCACTGCTACCATGGGTTGCCAGCCCATGCTAGCACCTTTGGGGTCTTTTCCCTCCTGTCAGCTGTCTTTCCAAGCAGTCACATGGTCTTTCCCTTGTTGTCAGCTTTCCTATTCACAGCAGTCACTAGCTGGGCTAGTTCTGAATTCAAATAAACTCAAGAAGTTTGTGCTCTAGAGAAAGGATCAGCACTCAGTGAATAACCTCCTAAGCCCTATGATGGCTTAGGAGGTTATTCACTGAGTGCTGATACAGCAAAAAAAATAAAAATACAGCAATTGCACTTTAAATACATACTCCTGGACTAATGTCAGTGGTTAAATGTAAAGTAAATTTACTCAAGTTGATCTCTGTACCCTAAATCGATGCATTGCCCACCAGTATTCTGAACTGGTCCAGATGGGCTTCAAGGACACATACTTTCATGTGGAGGTGGTTCTGTCTGTACAGGTTGTGCAGACCATCCAGGCTACTGTAGGACAACATGGCGGACTCCACTGATGAGAACATGCTTGTTATGTAGATACAAATTGCTTAGTCTGTGACAGGTGGGTGTAGGACTCAAAAGCAGCAACAATGACAGGCAGGATGGTTTGTAATGAACTTAAATGCATCGGTTTAATAAACACAGAGGCCCTCATTTATCAAACGAGCGTAGAAACAGGTGCAGATCTGAGCGCAGGATTCATCTTACGATAGGACACACGTGTGATTTATGAAACGTTCGTATCTGACCAGTCCCAGCGTACGAATGATCAGGCCTTGATAAATGTGGCGGCTGAAATCGATCATCATTAGCATGTCACGCCCTTAAATATCCATGGTTCAGAGGCCTCGCCCTGTGAGGTCGCAACATGGAGAAGAGTCGGCAGTCAGCAGCGTCGCCATTGACAAACAGACTCCGGCTGAGGTTTGAATAAAATTCTCAATAAGTAGCCTATAATCTAATGATGATAATAAAAAAATATATATCTTTTATTCATCCATAGCTTTATAGCCAATGCCTGGTAGTTGATCAAGTCACAATTCTTTACGTTTAGGTCAAGAAAAAGTGGTCAGACTTAAAGCTGGCAACAAAAAGCCCTTAGGCGCAGCAACACGCAGACTGGAGGAGGCCAACCAGACCCCAGCCTGACCCTGACGGGGACCGAGGAAAGAATCTCCTCTCTAATCGGGTCAGAATCTATCTCTGGCATAAGTGGTGGTGGTGGAGACACAGGCGCACTTGTGTCGGAGCCGGTAACTAACAGCCCTCCTTTTGCTTGCATTAGTTAATTTAACCTGACAGTACACTACTGTCCAAACAAATAGGCTTACACGTGTTACACAGGTACACATTTTTTATTGTTTTGTTTAAATGCTGTTTCAGAGCCAGGCACCAGCGGCATGGCGTCCAGGTCCTCTCCCCAGAGCGGTCCCACCAAGCCAGGCAGACGAGCGCGTGCCCTACGCCTCCCGTGCTTGGCCAGTCATCACGGCAGAGGTCCTGGAAAGGCAGACAGAAATATGCCATTTATTGGCTTCAGTTAGCACGCTCGAGACAATTAATAACACGCTAAAATAAATTAACTAGAATCTAAAAAAAAAAAAAAAAAAACCTGAATAAAATGTTTAAATGACTAAACGTTGTCCATTGTCTGTATTGAATATCCCTATACCCTTATAGGCTATACTTGCATTACATTACTGATTAAATAGGCCTACTGTAGAGCACTTACACAACTTTAAAGTATACTTTACATTTTAGAAGTGATGAATGAGGTCCTGTCTCCTCCGTATAGCCCCCAGTAGAGGCTGTACTGGCCACGGTTCCCTGGGCATTGGTTCATTTGGCTGCGCCGGCACATCAAACGGCACTCCACTGTCTAAAGCAATATTGTGCAAAACTGTACAGGCCAAAATGATGTCGCACACCTTTTCTGGGGTATACAGCAGCGTTCCTCCCGCTGGTCCAAGACAGAGCCACCTGCGCTTGAGCAACCCGAAGCAGCGCTCCACCGTGACCCGTGTGTGTGTGTGCGCACTGTTAAACCTGCGCTCCTGCTCTGTGGCAGGGTTTGCCAGCATTTAATCATTAAGTCATTTAATAGCCTACTTATCGAGGAGACACCGGCCCTGCAGTGCGCTGTCCCGCAGCCGTGAGCCCACGCTACTGTTATGGAATATAAATGAGTCGTGCGTCCCCACCCCCGGCCACTTCGCTACCACGTTTAGTGATAGCCTGGCATCACAAATTACCTGTAAGTTAATAGAGTGGTAATTTTTGCGATTGATGAATACGTAATCATTCATGGCTATTTTATTTCATTTTGTTTTATTCGTTTTGGGAATCCTTTTTTAATATACTGAATATGTGGCTGCTTATGCTCAGATGACAAGTTTGAGGTTTGTTTAATAATTATTTTCAAACTCAGCCAGATCTTGCTGTGCTGCACCGCAAATCCACAGTGACTCAAACTTGCGTACACAAGCTGAGACCTGACGTGAGATTTGATTGTACCCTACGCTCACGTCCAAACTGATAAATGCCAAAGTTGGCGTGGAAATGAGCGTACACCCATTATTCTGGCGTACGTTAGTTTGATAAATGAGGGCCAGAGTGAGCAGACAAGTGAAACAAGTGAAAGAGTCAATATCTTGGCTTGGAGCCTTCTGAGAAACAGCCTCTGTCCAGGGATCAAGGCCTGGACCGCTGAAGCCGAAAGAAGGGAAGCAGCCGGCTACTGCTGGATACACACACGCACAGCAAAATGTTCAGTGGTGTGCAACTTTACCATGATAGAGCAGGCAGAAGGCAATGTGAGACTAGCAGGGAATCTGGAACCAGGAGAACACACAAGGGAAGTCAACACACCTAACCTGTGTGGAACTGGCTGTAGGCAGGGTGGCTCTGGCAAAAAGCAGAACAACCGAACAACCAAGTTCATTCTGTGGCACACACAAAGATTGAATCTGCAGCCATACAGTGAGGCAATTCACAGGAAACCACAGGCAGTAGAACAGGTAAACTTACTACAGAGAGCTCAGTGACAGCCTCTCCACACAGTCGTGGGGGAACAGGCAAACAGAAACCAGGGAGCCAGAAGCAGAGCTCTTGGTCAAGGACAGAGGGCTGAGTAGTTTACCGGGGAGCAGACAAAGTAGGAGAGTCAGAGGCAGGCGAGGTCTGCAACGAGGAAGTAGTATGGGAATAAAAGCTGGAAAGTCTTGTATGGGTGTGGCGAAGAACAATCTGGCAATGAGAGTCTGTGAAGCTAGAGTCTTTATAGGGGCAGGGAGTAATGAGCCACAGGTGAGCAGAATTGGCTTGAGGAGGTGGGTATGGTGGGCCGGCAGGAGCAGGAGATGTGTGGACAGGTGGTTGACTTGCAGGTAGGTGGGGTGGAGAGGCGGAAATCTACTGAGTGAACTGAGAGATTGGAATGTATGGCAGGTCAGAAGTGTACATTGTAACATAGTCCAAAGGAACTGAAAACACAGTGATGCTTATCTTCAGGTGATTATAAACTATAAACTTGGCTAACTGGCTATTTAGCCATGTCGCTTCCGTTTTGTTTAAACTTTCTACTTTTCATAAAGTCGAAGTGCTCATCACTGTCACTTTGTGTGAACCAACCAATCACAGCCTGAATAGGACGAAACATTTTAAAGAAGCTGCAGTGCTGCAGCTAACTCTTGAAATGTTGGACTCATTGTTACATGAAATGTAGGAACAATACCTACAAAATTTATAAAAGTCAGTTCTGTATTTCTTAAACTCAACCATATTGTTCAATTGGAATTCATATTATACCAGTGGTATATAGTTATTTGATTGTACATAAAATTGTGAAAAGTATACTAACATTATACTGTAACAAATTCTTTTATTTAATGTTGTACAAATTTATACTCATTACTGAGACTGGTGGACCAGTCTAAGTCAAAAAGTCCAGGGCCGTTTTTCATCCCCAGTCTATCCCTGTGTGTGATGGAACAGTGAGTGATGCCCTGGCTTTTGGACAGTACTTGTGTATTAGTATATTTTATTCTTAACTCTTCTTCCTCATCTTTTCTTGTCCTCAACATACATCTTTCTCTCCTCCCTGTGCTCTTTTATTTCAGGGTATTGGTAGTATTTCATTTCAGAGCTTCCACCAGAGGACGCTGTCTGCCAACTCATCTCGAACTGCCCAGATTACCTGCTATGCTGCTGCTGTTGTCATCATCATACTTGGAATCCCCCCTGCCTTAGTTGGTGCTGTCGCTGCCTCTACAGGTGGGAATTAGGTTTGAGATGACAGACCTTCAATACAGATACTTACATTGTGGACAGAAGTTATAAGTATTGTTGGGTCAAATTATTGATTGTCACTTATCTTGTAATATGAAAGAGAAAACAGAGCTTTCTGGCTAGTTGGCTTCCTAAGTCTACATATGGCCTTTGTACATTACCAAGAGCTAATGTGACACCGCCATAGACTCTATAAAAATAATGGACGTAGCCACTGTGGTGTCATCCACTGGTTTGTGGACTCAAGTGGCCTTGAGTCTTACATTTTGGCCGTCCCCATCTTGGATTTTTTTAGCCATAAGTAACCCGAAGTGACCATATTTAGACAAGATGGTATCTGGGAAGGAGGGAGGGGCGGATTTAACTCATAGACTGTGGTGACAACTCACAGACAACCCATCACTCAAAGTGGCTATGCCTTTAATTTTGCATAACTTTAAGCCTTAAAGGAATTCAAATAGGTGAGTGATGTAAAAAATGCATCCCCCGTACAGCTGTCATCAGTTCTAATTTCTTTGATGAAAACTATGATAAAAATTTTCTATCAATGACCTTTTCTCCATGACGAATATGAGACAATGACGAGCTACAACTATATTTTTAAAATAAAAACTAAGACGAAAAATATGTTTCATTTTTGTTGATGAGACGAGACGTAACAAAAATGTTATGACCTATCAGACACTGAAATCAGAAAAAGGCCATGCTTGTAATTATCTTCTAGCCAGCAAAAACACTCACACCGAAGCAGTGTCAGCCATTGGTACGAATGTGAGCTGTAATTCAGCAGCAAATAATCAGCCATGTGTGTCTGACTGTGGATGGTGGAGCTGATGAATGGATTTATGGAGTTTGTTAGCCAATGAATGGCAGCAAAACAAGCAGACTAAGAGTAAATCTAAAATAGCTGTCAAAATGAACACTGGTTGTCATAAACAGGAAAAATGGCTGTAAACATGTTTAATTCTGCTGTAAATTTGGATAGTTTAACATGGGTGTCAATGGGGATTACTTGCTTTTACTGCAATTTTTGGCACTTCTGTGTTGGCTGTAGCCTTTTTAAGGACATAGTAGAGTCCAGGTTTCTACATAAGTTCCATTTGGGTCTATTGTTCTGGTGAGGAAAAATTACAATCATTTATTTTTATTGTTTCTCTCATCCAGACTGGAACCTGACGCTGTATGGTTCTCCATCTCCATATGTACGTGGTGAGCAAAGTTTGGTCCTGCCCCTGACCCTACAGAACCTCACTCCATCCTATATTTCAATCATTGGAATCGGAGCTGTGGCCGCTGCTGTCATGTCATCTGCAGACTCTGGCCTGTTGTCTGCAACTTCTGTTTTCTCCTCAAATATCTACAAGAACATTCTGCGCAAACAGGTAAGGAGTTTCTCTGAAAATGAGTGTTAGGTGCACAACTGTTGCTAATTAATTAAGTACAAACTTTTCAAATCCAAATCCATCTATTTTGGAAAGCACAGGTAAATGAATGAATAATGAGATGTCTCCTTTTGTATGACTTCATGTCTCTAGGCATCAGACAATGAAATTCAATGGGTAATACGGGTCACAGTGGTGGTAGTGGGTGTGGTTGGGACATCCATAACGTTCTACACCAACAGCCCCCTGGTCCTCTGGATTCTCGGAGCAGATACTGCCTACACCCTCATATTCCCCCATCTGGTTTCTGTGCTCTTCTTTAAAGTGACGAATGGTTACGGTGCCGTGGTGGGTTACATCGTAGGGCTGACTGTAAGGGTTTTGCTGGGGGAGAATTCTGTAGGTCTTCCTGTTGTTCTTCATCTTCCTGGTTGCACACTGGAAGATGGCGTCTACGTCCAAAAGTCTCCTATCAGGACAATCTCCATGTTGTGCGCTTTGGTAACCATCTTAGTTTTTTCTTCGTTGGCTTCATTCATATTCAATCATGACCTGTTGCCTGAGAGGTGGGATATTTTTCACGTAAAGCATAATGTTACTGTGTCACCTGCGGATCCCGTCACACAGAATCTAAACGAAGAAGCAAAAAGTAATGCTGAGTGTGATGAGAACACATATGGAGTTGCCTTGCAGCCAGTTTTGCCGACTGGATCGTAACCAGTTGCCCTTTTTTTCACTTTCTGGCCTGAGTTTTATAATAATCTTACGTAAACATTTAGAAAAATTCCAAGTTGAAGTTGCCTGTATTTTAAGCTGTTAACTGTTGTGAGCATTTACTTTCTTTGTTAGTATTTGTTTGTGGAACCAAGTTACACAAAAGAGAAATCATTTCAAAAACAGTGGATTACTCAAAATAAAGAATGATCCTATTTGCAATAGTTAATAAGTGGAAGCTTATCTCACCTTTCTTAATGTCTTCTGCTCTCTCCTCTCCTGCTCCACAGGGCTTTTGCATAATACTGCAACAGCAATTAAATAGCAAATGGGAATAAATCAGAAAAGAAGCTGTACTAACGTATCTAATGTACATCTGGTTCAAATAAAGGCCTGGTGCCCTCTGCAGTTGAAGGAAATAAACTGCAAACACTGTTGTGCCTAATTCTTTTGAAAGAGCAATGGCCAATGGGAAAACTCCAACACTTAACCAGGGCTTTATTGATCGACCACTGGTGTAACAGTCACTCAGTAAGTCACTCAGTAAGTAATGGACAGCCTCTAGAGTTTATAAAGTTAGCTCTGCTTTTAGCCAGAATAAAGGCTGAGAGAGAAGTTTAAACCCTGCCTACTTTCTCACCCTTGCACACCTGGCCTATCGCTGCTTGAGCAGCTGTACTTGGCAGATTGTCATTTGTGGCAAGTTTAAAAAATTGTTTGTGTGTGTGTGTGTGCGCGCGCACGCATATTTACTGTACATACTGTATCATCTGTCACTATCATTTTAAATCCTGCATGCTGCTATCCATTCAGTATTTATTTATTTGCACTAATAGACAAATAGACTAATAGACAATTTTTATTTTTTATTTTGTGGTTATTGGTGCTTTTATATGGCCTATATTTAGAAAATATTTATAGAAACACCAATTCTTTGACATACTTGTGCACATAATAGTACTGACATACCTTTAGTCAGGCCGACATGCCCAGCTTTTTTGTCCTTGTTCCCAACTGTTATGTCTATTTATGTGTAAAAACAGTGAGAAAAAACCCCAGTAGAAACAAACAAAAAACAGTTAAATTCATTGTATGTGTACACATACTTGGCCAATAAAAAGTGATTCTCCTGAGATAATTCTTGGATGAATCCATTCTGGCCAAATTTCATCAGGCCATGTGGTATTTGTCTAACTTAGTCTCTCGGGGAATGATCACTGCAAGAAACCACTGTTTGTGTCAATATTCATACTTTAATAATCATTTAAGTAAGTTTGATCGTATCTTCCTTCAAACAAATCTGATTTCCATGTGTTGTCTTGTGTTTATTGTGGTGGTGTTTAGTTGTAGTTTAATAAGTAACAAATGTTCATAACGTTAAGGTGGATTTGTTCTATTTATTAACACTTTTTTTTTTTTTTTAGCACAAACTGTCTATTTTGATTATTCTTATTATTATTATTTACCTTGTCTCCTGCTAAGAGTTATGTAATAATTTTCTCAGCCCATAACAGATCATCCCAGTGAGCTAAATTTGCTCTTACATTAGTGTAACATAATCTTTGGAGGGCAGATCAACTTCAGCAGCTGGTCTTGTGCTCTGGTTGGCTCTGTGATTTTAAACAGGGTAGATTCATTTTGCAAAACAACACAGTAGGTAAATTATGACTGTGTTACTGCAGTACAAATCACTTCAGGCCCATGGGCTTAGCTAAATACGCTGAATATTTGATCTAAGCTGTAAAGAGACAGTAGCTGACTTAATGACATGTCTGGAGTTGACCTTTTGTCAGCAGGAGGTTGTCACCATATGCTTCTGACACAGATGAATGGGGTTGTATGCGGCCTAAAAAGGGCGCTGAGTTAAGACATGGGTCAATCTATTTTAGAAAAGGAAGTTTATAGATCTGCATAATAAATTTTGTCAAGAATACCTTACATACATATTTCTTTGTAATGCGACTGGTGTCATAACGTTACCAGGGCTCTGACCCCAGGTTCAGAGACAGAAATAGCTCTCACAGAAAGTGGCGACTAATTCTCAGATGGAGGCATACTAAAGACAGCTGTTATACATTTGGGATATACAAAAAGATATAAATGTACAACCTTAGACCCAGTTGGTGTAATGTCATAGCCAAGTCACAGAAGTAATTTATCTTCTAGTCAAAATGGTCCATGTGCCTTACAAAACAAGAAATCCACCAAGAACTTGTTATAACACAGGATGTAGAGAAGACTCCTCACTCTGTTGGAGTTGTCAGAACTACTTACACATGCAATTGTACAGTGGTGTTACAGAGACACTTTTACCTCTGAGATAATCTTTGGCTGAGCGCAGATACAGGGTTTGTGTTGAAGTCTGTTTCCTCATTGATTTAAGTTGCTTCCTACCTTACCCTAAGACCAAATGTGTCCTTAAAGCCAACCAGTTGTGTTTTTGTGATGCTTAACCTCAACCCAACCTTACCCGAACCAGTTATCTCTAACTGGCACAGACTGGCCAATAGGAAGTTCGAGAAATTTCCTGGTGGGTTGGCCTTGTAATGTGATAAAAAAAAACTCCAGTTCTTTTTTCCCTACCCTGGCAGTACAAACCCTTTGTTAACACCTTATTTTCAAAACAAGATGTAGTCACATGTGTATCCTTATGCTTACTTTGCCAAGTCCGTTAATAGCTCTCCCGTTCAGCTCGATCTGGACCAGTACTTGACAATCAGGGAATGAGACTCAGCTATCAACTATCTTATCCAGAGTTACAGCACGCTTAATGCTACTTAGCGACAGTTAATATGACCTGCCATTTATCAAGCGGCAACTAAAAATGAGACGCTACAACCTAAATGTTTTGCAGACTGAGATTTGCAAATGATAGAGCAAGAACTAAGGATGATTATTATTAGAAATGTATTAATCTCTATAAACAGAGTCAATTATTCAGTCAGTCGATCAATCAATCGATCTTTTATTTGTCACATGGGGCGGCAGTAGCTCAGTCCATAGGGACTTGGGTTGGGAACCGGAGGGTCGCCGGTTCAAGTCCCCGTCCGGACCAAAATATGTATTGTGAACTGGTAGCTGCAGGTGCCAGTTCACCTCCTGGGCACTGCCAAGGTGCCCCTGAGCAAGGCACCGAACCCCCCAACCACTCTGAGCACCTGTCATGGGCAGCCCACTCTGACATCTCTCCACTTAGTGCATGTATAGGTCCAGTTTGTGCATGTGTGTGTTCGGACCTGTGTGTAATTGACAAACAGAGTGAAAAATTGAATTTCCCCTCAGGGATTAATAAAGTATATAAAATTAAATTAAAAAATATAAGGTACACCTTCAGTGACATGTGATCCCTTCAGCTCCTTTAACTTGTGCACTGTAATTCAATCCTTTTTTCAGTCTTCTTACATTGCTGGTTGCTGCTTTATAATTGTCCATGTTTCTGGATGGTTCTGGTAATCCATGGTTCCTAGTTGTGGGATGATTTAACTGCCCACACATCCCAACCTTAACAAGACAGCCACACAGTCAGCCACTCCACTCTGCAGCCGTTTGTTCACGGCGTAACATTACAGCAGCATTCCACAGCAGGATCAGAACAGCACCCCACCATCATACCGGCCTTATTCGCCATAAAGCACACTACTCCTGCCCTTCTCTTGACAGAGTCCTCAGCTCTGTCAGATCGGCATGTAGAAAAAGAGTCATTATGCAGAAGCTGTTGGCAACAGTACAAGATTTTGATGTCAGAAGCTGGTTTCTGTACAATAATATTTGAGCAGACTTTGGTTGCCTACAGGTACATGTGAAGAGCAAAAGTGGCAGAGCACATTGGTCAAAATGCAATATCTGAACCCATTGGCTATCATCTGATGAGGATTAAGCTTTTTATGAACTTTTTTTCTAATTTATCTGCTTTCATATACAGATATCTGTTTACAGGGATTAGCTGAAATGCTGTCTGGACCCGTCTCAAGCTGCTAATCTAACAATAAAGTATGAGCTGCGCACAAAAGAAAAAATCTTGCCCCAGATATCTGCTGGCTACACAGGAATGCCTGAAATATCGTCCGTTCTCCTCAGAGGCTTCTCATCATCAGACGATGGACAGTAGGTTCAGAGACTGGGACTTTGTCGATACTGTTTTCCAAAAGATACTCATCTTTATTGACAAACTTATCATTTCTTTTTTTATTGGTACAAAAATATTATCTAAATACATTTTAGAAAAGAATATATTTATTACAGGATTGTAACTGATTTATATCAATAAATATTTCTAGAGCAACAACAGTTGGTTTGTGAGTGAGGGTCACCGTCTCAGACAAAGCCTATAGGAGCTTTCTCAGTTTTAGATGAACCAAATAATGCTACAGGCTACATACAGTCAGTTGTAGCTTGTTCATATAGCAATTTGCTATGAGCCTAAAGAGCATGCTAGGGGCTAAAACATACAGGTGTTGGAAATGACTGCACACGTAACAGTTGAAAACATCAGTTTTCTGCCAATTTAGGTTTGTTGAACAGGCATTTTGACTCTCCTCAGTGGTCTCTCTTCTCTGCTGCCTGCTCTTTTTTCCTACACACGGTGCTGAGGAGAGAAAGATGGTGAGGGGAGGCTGCATATGTGATCAGAAGTTACAAAACAGTTTTCCAATCCACTAATCCCACTCATTTGCTGCCCCAAGTGATTTTTCACATTCACACACCCTAATGTCACTCACATATGCAAGTGAAATGCACGTATGGTTTTTTCTACCTAAGTTAAATGTTTTAACCTTTCTCTACAGCTCACAACTTGGCTCTGCCTCCTCACACTCCCAACATAGCCTGTGGCTATAACAGTCATGAAAGCACAATGGCTAACTTTACGCTTCCCTTAGAAATCACAGTTGAACTACATTTCAGCACTGGTCTGGCCTGTCTGCACTACCTGCATTTGTTTTTGTCACCTTTTAGTGTTTCTGTTAATATGCTGTGGATCTTAATTTAAGAACAGTATTATATGGGCTGTGGACTGTTAATGATATGAATAATAAGTTACCCAAATATTTAATCAGGCCTGGCCACCAGGTGGCCAAAATTGAATGTATTCAGAATGTTATCTGTTTATTATGTTTCAGTCTATTAGCTATGACAATGAGGAGTCATAGCCCGGCTTATCACCTGCTTAACTCTCTCCTTGTATCTCTCTCTAAGTTTGTTTTCCTTGTGTTCTCTGACGTATACATTCCACAGATATCCAGCAGGCCAGATGCCTTCATCTGTCAGATCCAATCTTTAAGCCTTATGTCTTTCTGTTAGAACTTTTCTCTGCATCTGTTTTTGCTTCTCGCCACATGTTTTTCTATGTTTCTGGCTGACCTAGTTCCTGTTTCCTTACCAGAGCCTATTTCTCCATCTCTCCCTATTCTTAAAGTTTTCCTGAATCTTCTCTGTCTTTTATCCTGAGCTTGTCAGAGTCGGAGCCTGTCTCTCTGTTACCGTAAAACTTGCTTCCCATTTCACTGTTAAAACATGTTCCTGTTGCCCAGTCATGTGTGTTTGTTCCTCAAGCCTTTATTGAGCCTCAGCCCGACTCAGCATCTATCATGTCCCCACCCCTCTCTTTGCTCCAGTCAGTCTGTCTTTATTCTCGGCCCCAGCCCTGGCTCTGTAACACATTGCCTGTTGCCAACATTCTGCCTGTCTTACAGTTCTACCCCCTATGTTTGCCTGATCCAGCCTGCCTGCCTGCTGACAGCTGCTGAAAGACTTTGTCCTTGTAAACTATCTTTTAACTCTATCTGCTGTGTACTGGCGTCCGCTTTGGAGCCAAATTTCCTTTGCAAGCTACCTGGTTCATGACAAGTTTAATGAGTTGTAGTAATCTGTATCCCACCTTGGACTGTGGCCCATCCTTGGACTTGAATAATTTAATTGGTGCTGAGAGTGATATTACAGGTTTGGTCCGGTATGAGCTGGTTCTCTTTCCTAAAAACAACCACTGTATAATATGAAATTATATGATTAAAGTTAGTCAGACTTGACAATGTATTCAGAGCCAAAAGAGTTGCATGTTAATTAAGGCAAGCAAACACTATTATTATGCTGTGGTATTATTTTAATAGTACATAGTTAAATGAATGAAGACACAGAACTGAAAACTGTGCCAGACATATGATGATGACTGTATTAAAGAGATTGTATACCAAGTAGTCTGTTAGGCAATATCATGACTGCTGAGTTGCCAGACCAGGTTTTTATTAACTAATTCAGCCAAATTACGCACTTCCTGTTTCACTCATTCAGAAAAGAGATCAAGATCAGATTAGATTAAATGATGGTGTATTTTTGCGATGGCTGCTTTTCCCATCGAGGTCCTTTAATAGATAACTGCATCATGGGCTCCTGTTCAGACCTGGTATTAACCTGCATTTTGGGAGATCCAATCACAAGTGGACAGCGTAAAGACAATTTTAAACAACCACTAGGGCGCATTGTGATCCGATCTGTCAGACCACTTGCTGAGGTGGTCAGGAACGCATTTGACCACATATCTTTTTTAGTATAAACAGTAATATGTCCTGATGTGTTCACAACAAGGACTACATCATCAGTGCAGGTTGTGGTGGTTGTTTTGGTGACAGCATGCTAATGCTCTATAATTTATCCATTTTATAGTGAGTTGGACAAAGTGTTACGTGACTATCCATCGTTTTGCCTTATTGAAGGAGACATTGACTTCTGCTGACAGTGATATCTCAAGCTGTATTGACACAACCGTTAACAGTAGTGTTGGGGGTAAAACACTATTACATTTTAGCAGTACCAAAATGATATAACGCATTGCCAACAGAAGTTTGGGTAATATTATTACATTTACAGTGCCATGTAATGCTTTACCACCTGCAATAAATTGTTTATTGTTTGCATTTTTCATTCATCCACACTGATCCATACTCCGTTTCTGCCGGGGCACCACCAGAAAAAAAACGGCCCCCAAAGGTGGTTGTGTGTTGTCATGTCACTGCGTTATTTATACAGTCTACAGTCACTACAGGTGTATGATGTATTAAATAAATTATATATATATATATGTATATATATATATATATATATAGATATATACATTTTTTTTGTCATTTTAATACAAAGTGGTAACCACTGTATGTGAATGCATTAATGGGTCAGACCTGCGCAGCACTGGATTTGAATAAACTGTAATAAACTGGAGCTTGATTATCTGCTGTGAAATAACATGACCCTCATCCATTTAAAATCAACATTAGTTCTGCTGAGGTCATTCTGGTGATAGTAAGGCAAAAGTAGTGTAATAAGTAACTTGTTAGTCTACACAGAGAGTAATATTGTAAAGTGACTTATTACCTTCAAATGAAGGTAACTAGTAATATCTAATACATTACATTTTCTAGTAACTTGCCCAACACTGATGATTAGTATGCATGGTACAAAGCAGCTATGCATGGGGCAGTAACGTCATCGGAACACAAGTGATCAACTGGAGATGCATGACAGGCACAGGTGTGAACAACGATGCGTCTCTGCTGTCCACTTGTGATCGGATCACCCAAACCATATGTTAGTACCAAGTCTCAGCAGGTTATGAAGGTCCAAATACCTGAGTCACGTTTGGTTGAAGTTTTTGAGAAAAGGTTCTTGACTCTTTGTTGGGTGCTTGATGTTAGTCGATTTTGGTTTTAAAATTCTGCTAGTGTCCATGAAAACATGATCACGTGACATCACTTGTGAAAGATTTTGTCACATTGTGTGTTTAAAACACACCACAGTTTGTCTCTGCGTGGCTTTTTAAGAAAAGTGTCTCCTCTTTATCTCCATTCTGCACTTTATAATGTTGCTTAACTTTATTACCACACTGTCACTGCAGACAGATGTCATTGCTCAAGTATATGTCCTACGGTGCTCACATACTCTTATATGTTGATGACAAAGAGTTTTTTGCAAGGTTTCCCATCAGCTGTAGAGTTTCTGGACATGCCACTGTAACCATTACTGTGTATTTTCATGTTTCACATCCTATTTATCCATATTACATCTGCCCTCTTCTATAGTACTTGTAGGAAAAAACAAGGATTCACAATCATAGCACGAGTGCAATTTGTAGTTTTGATTTTATGTAGCTGTTCTTAAGTGTTACAAAGTGTCACTCTGTGGCAGGTCTGGTCAGGTAATTGATTACGGCGAGGTCTGTGATCCTCAAGCTCCTATAGACTTACATAATAGAAAAAGGCAGTCTTCTTTGAACAAAAGTTCTCCTATGTAACAGAGGAAATACTCTGCACATACACTCACGCACTAGAGACGTCATGGAAAAACACTCCACTGTGATCTCTCTCTCTCTCTCTCTCTCTCTCTCTCTCTGGTCAGGTAATTGATTACGGCGAGGTCTGTGATCCTCAAGCTCCTATAGACTTACATAATAGAAAAAGGCAGTCTTCTTTGAACAAAAGTTCTCCTATGTAACAGAGGAAATACTCTGCACATACACTCACGCACTAGAGACGTCATGGAAAAACACTCCACTGTGATCTCTCTCTCTCTCTCTCTCTCTCTCTCTCTCTCTCTCTCTCTCTCCTTCTCCTGTGGCATGGCAAAGTGAGCCTGCTGGTTCAGTGTGTTCACTAGTGAAAAAGATGCCGCTGTTGTTGCCATTACAAAGTTATGTTATGTTAAGTTATGATCAGAATATGTCTTTGTTACCTTTAAGGCTATAACACCACTACTTTGCTTTTTTACCAATTTGGCTCGCAGCCTCTAATGAGTCATACTCTGGCACGCATCTAGAACTAAGACGTGAACTTTTTTTTTCACTATTACTCACTTACTGTCTCATTGTCTGTTGCTTAGCAGATATTAATCACACAAACAAGGTTTAGATTGTAACACATTGTTCTCTCAATTTAAGAGCAAGTAGATGTTCCTGCTTCTCCTTTGTGCAATGTGGGCACAAAATTCTTCATGATCCACTCAAGAATGTATGTTGGATAATAGCTACTCTCTTATCTGGTCTCCTTTTAGTTCCTGTCCACACAAGCATCAGTCACACCCTGCATTCACTGTTGCAACACATTTACTGGAATTGGGAACTTGCTCTCTGTCATTAAAACAGCTTAAGTTTTGATGACATTTTTGAAATTAGCTGTTGTAGCACACTGTGTCACCAAGCTTAAAATGTCAAATGTCCTCCGGCATCTGTGGTCAGAGGCATAGGTTTCATTCATGAAATGTTTGTAAATGTGTGAGCAGATTTGCACATGAAAAACATTGATACTGAAAACCTACTCCGGATTCATGAATGCAGCAAAAACTCCAATTTGATTGTCGGGACGTTTGTATGTTAATTGTAATTTCAATCAGTCGTAAACTGACAGCGCACTCCCGCTAGTCAGCAGTTAGCATACATCTTCGCTCATGAATAGCTAGTGACCACCATGTGTGGAGGTGATAATTACTATGGATAGGTGCATCCTGTTGACCTGCAAATATGGAACAAACAAAGAAAGGGAGAGGGTCTCAAGTAGTTAAACAAAAATGGTTTGATATTACAGAACACATGAAAAAAATCACAACTTCCCAGTCGTAGCTGCAAATGAGTGCATTGCTTGCATCATCGTGACGCAGACAATGGCATCGCTCCACTGGAGCAGTCAACAGCAAACTCAAAAGGTATGGTGATGTACATGTTATATTTAGTGTTAAATCGCTATGCATTGCATGCTTAGTGTTTGATCAGTAACGTGGGTCTCACAGTCTTACCACTCAAACAGATGATAAAGTTCTCCTGATTTATTCAAGTGGGAACAGGAAGCAAGAAATGTAGAAATCACATGTATTAATCGATTTAAATAACTCATTCACATCCTTAAGATACCTAATTTTTCTCTTTTGTCATGTTTAACTTCCATGTCTCAAAGGCATCTGCGTATTGTGAACATAACAGAGCACAGTACAAATTAAAATTGTAATTTTTGATCATGACTAGCAATATTTATGTGCATACTTTATTTACACAAGCACTATGAGCCATCAGAGGCAGATTATGTTAGTAGTACCTATGAAAAGATCAGAGATACTAACATATTGATGATTGCTGAAATACACATAAATTTCCTTCTGCGAACAGTTTACACACTAATTCATTCTGCTCATGTTTCATGAATGAGACCCATCATGTATTAGGGTCCATCCCATTTTTGTGAACGTGATATCCCAAGAATGCCTTGGGGGAATTCCTTCAAATTTGGCACAAACTGTTCCTTGACTCAACAATGAACTGATTAGATTTTGGTGGCCAAAGGTCACAAAACATGTGTTTGGCCCTAAGAATTCATATACTAATTATGACAAAATTTCACTCAATGTCAAATAGAATAAAGATGATGAAATGATGACATTTTATATCCAAAAGATCAACTTCACTGTGACATCAGTGTGTTTAGCAAAAACATTTCTCTAGCCATTATTTAACTCCATATCTCAGGAACAGAAGGGGAGACATTTGATCAGATACTGAATGAGTGACACTAATCTTGGGTGTTCACCTGTAATGACTGTGTAGACTTTCTGAGCTGCCGGGTTAAGATGTGTGTGAGGCATCCATGTTTTAGAATATGTAGCTCCTTTGCCAAGCTCTAATTTAGACACAAACTCACTTGGGGTAGCACTTAAAGACAAAGATGTCAAAAACTTTTCAAAGTGAGATAAAATATTTGAGTGTATCCCAATGCTTTATTAATCTGCATCTGAAACATTAAGAAAGAAGAGGAAAAAGAAGTAAGACTGGATGGAAATAACAAGAAGAGGTGGAACAAAAAAGCACAGACACATTACCACAGAGTCTGTTGGTGCTAGCTTACTGCTAACATTTTTCGGGTTGGTACATCCGCTGTTTAAGCCAAATTAACGCAAAGATTCTGTGTGAACACATCCTCAGAGAGGTTTGGCTGTGTAAGGACCTGTTCCTGCTGCAGCCCTGTTAAGTGCGTCATATTTGATAATGATTTATATGCATAAACTTAACTAAATGAAGTGAAAGACCCCACAACTGTAGTCGGGGATCATGGTTCAGCACAATGATCATCATGTCAAATTCTATATCTACAGTATATTTAATAATCGACTGTAAGACAATTACTTTGAAAAATCTGCCTATGCTGTAAAAGCACCTGTCCGTATAAGACAAGTGTCTTCCCAGATTAGTGTTCATGTAAGGTGTGGTTACTAATCTTTGCCTAACATTGTTGGGACAGGCTGGACAAAAGCAAATTTACTTTTGCACAAGTGGTTTACAAGATGGGGCCAAGGGTGTGGTTAAGTGTGTGTGTGTGTGTGTGTGTGTTTGTGTGTGTGTGAGAGAGAGAGAGAGAGAGAGAGAGAGAGAGAGAGAGAGAGTTTTTCCCTAAAACTTCCATCTGAGTTGAATATTTAATATATTTAATATTTATTTAATTAATAACGTCCCATTATCGCCCAAGACCATTATTTGCTAAATTTGAACATTACCAGCCGAAAGAACTAATCCAAAGCAAAATCAGGGTAGGATCAGTAGAACATTTGGTGTGAATGACCAGTGCCCCAAAGAAATTTCCGAAAGGCATTAAAAAAGAAAAAAAAAAAGTACTTGCTCTTCAAAGAACACCGGAAAACAGGAAACGAGATGGATAAGTTGTTGATAAACTGCACATGGATGGCTAGATGGTATCTAAGCCCGCTCGTCGACCAACATTCCACTGACTTCATGAACTGTTATAGTTTAAGTGCTTAAAGCTCACACATACTGTCAAGTATTGTTTCTCTCTGTCTCAAACATACACTATGCCATTCCATGCGCTTTTGTGGGGGGCAGGGACGGGGGCATCTAAATGTTTGTCCGTATGTCACATGTTCTTTTACTCTCTCTCTGTCTTACACAATCCCTCTATCTCTGTTATTTCACGTGTTGCGGTGGGTTATCTCTATATACACTTACTCTTTGTCGGGACTGGCGACACCTTGTCTGTAAATGTAGTGCAGTGTGTGTGTGTGTGTGTGTGTTGTTTGAACAATAACGTAGCCATTTAATCAATCATCAGCTTAAAAACTGCCTTGTATTAGACAGTAATCGTGCTGAACTACTTATTTTAAATGTTGTCTCTTTTTTAATAAAAAATAAAAAATAAAATAACGCCCAACAGTTTATTGTTAGTGGACTAATATGTGCTCGTGGTCTATGTCATTCATTAAAATAGACCAGACACTTTAACAGTGTAAAGCTCTTAACTGTGAACCTGCCCTTTGACCCTTATAATGTATACCTCAGGGGCGTAGCCATCATTTCAGAAGTGAGGGAGACAAATTGTTCAGAGGTCTATTGAGTGATTTATCATCCTCTCGCATTCAATTGCACCTCTCCTTGGCGGCTAAAGAACCACATAACCACAAATAGCCACAGTACAGCACCAGGGGACCGACTTTAGTTCTTTAAAATTATATAGCTACTATCAAAATCTAAAGTTTTAGCTGCCACACTCTGGTTGAGTTGACACAGAATGACCCTCGAGCATCTATAGGGTAAGTAGCCAGATAATTAAGTGCAAAATACCTGCCTGGTTTCTCCCTGTCCCTCTTCTATCTATTGCAATAATATAGATAATAAATGTGCAAAGCAAAATTCATACATAGAATTAGGATTAGTAGTGGTGACATAGCTGTGGAAATTAACCTCAAAGTCACTTTTATGCTATAGATTTTTTTTTCAGCCAGTTATAATCTCTCCTCACCTGTGAAGACCCTGCATGATCATCCTTGCTGGCCTCTGGTCCACTGTCTCCTCCCTGACCCTGCTCTTTCTATTGTGGCAATAAAGATTAAAAAAATATGTGCAAAGCAATAGTGAGCACAAGTTCTGCGCAGAAATTAAGGAGGAGTGGGTTTATTCCTAGCATGAAACTAGCAAGCAAGCAATTTAACAATAACATTAGTATTCTTGTTAACTAGTTTAACTTGATATACTGGCATCTATTAATTAGTCATCATTTAGCTAACTTTATCTACATGCAACAGCATTACTCAACTTACACGGTTTGTTTGGAACAAATTGCCACGTTTTTTGCTTCTTGCTGGCTGCTTTGCTGAACATGGTTAAAACAAAGCAGCACTGCTCAGTAACGCACGTCTGATCTATGCAACTGATTCAGATCACAACACGACAGCATGTGTATGCGCCTGGCGCAGACTACTCATGGTGCGTTTAAAGACGGCTCGGAAAAAAACATGTTACCACATGTTAAAAACGAATTGAACGGTTGTAACAGCTGTAAAAGGTGCGGGGGACAGAGGGCAAAGATACGGGAAGTGCGGGGGACATGTCCCATGCGTACCCCGCGTCCGCTACGCCCATGATATACCTACTGAAAGGAAAATGCTTATGCTTACCTAACAAACATGTGCAAACGCAGTATTGCAACATGTTCTGTGGGCTACAGCATGTAATGTGGCAATACAAAGATTATATAAACACTGTCTTAGGAAAATGTATAAAATATGAGCAATGCTGTCATTTAGTAATATATTTTTCAAATAATCCGTATTTAATTGGAAAGTGATACCAAAGTTAAATCAATTCATTCAAAACCAAGCTGTCTACACATCAGTAGCAGCAGCAGCGGAGTTGAGACATTGTTTTTGTATGGAGAAAGACTGCAGGTTCTTGCAGCAGCACTGTCTTGCCCGTTACGCACAGCTTGGATTGTATACCTTGCTGCTGTATTCTGCATCCAAACTTGAACTTGAACTTTAAAGCTGACCATTTCAAAACAAACCCAATCAGACTACAGCTGACCAAGAAGCTGGAACACAAAAAGCATTTCTAAGATTAGTTAATCATATTGAATTCAAGAATAAGTGTGCTTCGGCTTTTTGCCAGTGTTAATCCAACTGTTTTAAGTTACACATATATGTCATGACATATCACCATTGAGTTGATATGCTGCTGATTAAACTAGGGTTCAGTGCAGACACATTAAACTAGTGCTTAATCAGCCGCACAAGCTGCTCAGATGGCTTATCTTGACACAGACTAAAAGTGTGGTGGGACTGAAGTCATCCTTCTGTTTGTTTTTCTACACAACCTTTTTGTTCACACACTCTCATTTTCTATGGTCTTGATGTTTGGCATAGTTTGCCCTGTTGTCTGGCTACCATTAGCTGCTATGCCAGCCTTGTGCAGCAAATTACACATAATTACATTGCCTGCCAGTGGCCGACTGTGCTGTTGGTACTGGTTGTTCCTTTTTTGTTTACTTTTGAGGAAATTTCAAGTCCACTCTCAAAGCGCTGGCTGGATTTGTTGTTCAACTTAGTGCACATAGCGCCAATCAGCTTTAACTGTCACGCCCCAATGACTGAGCCCCAGAATCGCACACAGAGCCAGGACTCTTTTTATCTCTGGCGGCTGCAGGGCTGCTGCTAGACAGTGAAGTGAGCTGTGAGCAAGCTATAGTAGGCTTGCTTCAGCTCTGACCACATGTTGTAAAATGAGAAGCAACCCATAACACCCTCTGTGTGTATACTGGAAAGTTGTTTGGATTTCTGAAATACAGTTCGCAGGTCTTACAGAGGACTGGCGAGGTCCCCAGGAGAAGAGAATATATCAGCAAATTCCTCCAGTTCTTCAGCTGACCGTGACTTTATACTGTAGTACATGAAATAACCCAGGCCAGCCATTAGGAGTTATTAAAACACCCACACCTACTCCATAGTGAGCATGGGCCTTTACATTCCCCCGACCTCTACCCCTCTAACCCAAGGCCTAGGGGTCATCTGTGACCTTTGACCGCCCCTCCTGACAGCAGGTCAGAAATATTATAGGTTGCTACAGCTGTCTACAGCAAGAAAGAGAACATTACAAGTATCGTGAACTTAAATGTGCTTCCACTCGGAAATGTGCTTGAAAATTGTAGACGTATCTTTAAGGTTCAATCAGGGCTGAGTGACCCAGATAGCATAATGTCAGGGATGATATTTAGTGGGTTGCTGATATGTTTATTCTCCTGTAATGATTTCTTATGTATGTTAGGATACTTTAGCCATTTGTTTAGATTCAGTGGGTTGGTTGTGAATCTCTCAAGGTCAAAGACAATGCTGATAGCTAATGTGCGTCACACACAAAGTTACACTCTGTCACTGCAGGGGCAACCAGAGGAAAGTGTGGACACTTTCTATAATCACACAGTGAGTTATATTAGTTGTGTGGAAAATATAGGCTGAAACAAGCCATACACATGTAGTTGTTAAATTCACCCTCGCTTTCAATGCAGTGCCCTAGGGCCACACTTCTTCAGCATTGGAATGGGCTTCATTTGGCAATTTTTATTTTTTTTTTTAGATATTTTTTGGGGCATTTCTAGCCTTCATTTGACAGGACAGACAGGTGTGAAAGGGGGAGAGAGAGAGGGAGTGACACGCAGCAAAGGGCACAGGCCGGAGCCGAACCCGGGCCGCCGCGGCAACAGCCCCGAACATGGGGAGCCCGCTCCACCACCAAGCCACCGACGCTTAACTTTCAGAAACACACTTTACATGGTAATTAGCCAGGTTTGTGGAGGTGAGAAAGTATGCAGAATTTCAACTTCTCTCTTAGGCTCTCTTTTCATTTTTCAAACTATTTTTATCACTTTATCACTTAACACATACCATGAATGTTGTCTGTTTAAACATCTGCGCTATTATCTCTATTTGTATCCCCAATCCATTTTGTTGAGACCACAAAAACACACATACTTCTGGGAGAGGGATCAGAAAGGCAGTGTAATTATTTACCTTGATTTCTTCAGGGGGGTTTCACTGATACCTCTTTTCCACCAAATTAGCTCTGATTCTTGAACCAGACTTAAACCATTCAGGATTCAGGGAACCTTGGCGCTATCTAGCAAACTGGTCTGCATTTCCACCAGTTTTGCACAGAACCACAGTCATCAAGGATGTGTAATCAAGGGAGGGCATTGTGTAGTACACAATAGAAGTAAACAGTAGCAGTAAAATCAAGGATTATATTGATAACCTGACAACTTTTGTACTGTTATTATACTGTAGTTTTTACCCACAAAACAAGCATAGACCAACTATTTATGGGACCACCGTCTTTTTTTGTCTGACAATTCTCACCTAACTTCTGCATTGTTGCCTTCTCCATCATGTCTCCATCATGTAGACTACTAATGTCTTCAGGGTTCTCACTTCGGGTCAAGAAAAAGCTGATATTTTTGGTTCCAGCTGAGAACCAACATTTCAGGGTCTGAACTAATTTATTTTTGGTAGAAATGCTCTGAACAGCTCAAAATCTAGTTAAGAAACCAGAGTGGAACCGATTCCATGTTGGTTGAAAAATGGAATTAGAGGAAGGCTCTTGCCCTGATCACATTCACACAGTTACTTACATACAGAACTGGAAGCTGCCCACTACCACCACAGTCTGACCCATTGGCCACAGAGCGGCTCCACTGGAATGGTTGTGGTTTAAAAGAATAATAAACACTGCAGTTTTACTTCTCCCACCCAGATTTATGCTGACAGGGATTGAGGGAACTACCTTTTGGTCACAAGCTCACTTCTCTAACCTTTAGCCCACCACTACCCCATGATACAGGATTAAGGAGGTTATGAGATCAGTCTTTCAGCCTGCTATTGAATTGACAGTGGTTAAACACCTTTGCCCTCAGACTTGGTCAGATGACATGTCATCAAGCCAGTTCATTTCAAGCATACTGAATCCTTTTCTCTGTCCTCTTGTTATATACTTACCATATCATTGTTCATTCATTGTGTGTTACCATATGTAAAAAAGGGCAACATTTACATAAACTACGTTGTATGTTATGCTTCAAACATTTCAAAACAGTCCATGGGTGCGTTTGTAAATCCAACCTGACACTCTGCACTAAAATAAAAGAGCTATTGTTTGAAGAAACAGAGCGTTCTATTTCCACATAACGGACCCTTAAGTTCATCACACATTCACTTTGCTTGGTGCTCTGCTGCTCCGTCTCCCCAACATTGCCCAGAGTATGTGCTGCTGCTCCGATAGTTTGGTGTTCTGAATTGAATGGTACATTCCAACAGTCCAAATTTACACCTGCATTCAGAGTGAGTATTTTCAAACGCACCCAATGTATAGTGTGTTTAAAATCCATTCATTCACTTTTTGAAAATTGGAAAAACAGGTAAGTTTGACAGGCAGTGTGTACAGTGAACTTGACGTGAAAAAGAAAGAGAGCAAATATTTATTGTTTGAGTTTTTGTTTTACTTCATAAGTTTGTTAACTGTTTTCAGGAAAGACATAACAATCCACAGACATTTTGTCAAAGCAAAGCAGCTAGTGAGCTCGTCTGGTCAGGACAAAAAGGATGTTTATCAGCTTGTCTTGGCCTTCTCTGCTTTTGCTCATGAATGAAAATGTATTTAGATTCCATTTGAACTAATGTTAAGAAGTCTACAAGACTCACTTTAAAAAGCATTCTTAACAATTGAGGATGGCATAAAACTTGTGGTGTGTGCTTTTCTCTACCAACGCAGTGCTACACTGTGTGGATTTATGTGCTTTGTGTAAAAGTACTATTTAATTTATGGCTTATATGTTGTATGATTTATCAGGCTTAGGCACAACAACTTAATCTTAAAGGTACACAAATTCAAAACTTTAGATTGATTAGTGGTTCCCAAACCATTTTAGACCACGGTACCCCTTCAAAGGAAAGTTTTTATTATTCAATTTAATTTCAAATCAATCTTATTTATGAAGCCCAATACCACAAATAACAATGTGCCTCAGGGGGGTTTACAACATATGACATCCTTCTGACTCCCTCTGACTTTTTACTTGTTTGTTTGTTTTATATTAAGGCTATATATTATTATATGGAGCACACCTACAGGTCTGAATCCACTGACACAGTTTATTCATGACAGAGCCAGATCACACATAAAGTTAGGAACATGCAATGCTAAAGTCTCTGAAAGAGATGTAGAAAGACTACCGTCAGTATGGTCAGTTTAATGTAACCATTGCATAATGTTAGCTTACTAATGTGATGGACCATTTTCCAACCTCACAGAGATACCTTATGTTCAAAAGTACTGTATTATCACCCTAAATTCTTCAGAGCATGACGGTTTAACAACTGTAGACAGCATATGATCTAATTAGCATTATTAGCATAGCTAAGCTTACCCAAGGCTAATTTATAAGCTGGCTAATTAGCTAGTTAAAAAGCTAATGTAGCTAATGTAGTTATGTCCTTCTTGAGCCACCGTAAGGTCAGGCAGGCCTCAGCCCTTTCTACTTCTTGGTTTTCAATTTGTTTGGCTCAGTATATAAGCCCATACCTCACTCTTGGTACAGTCTTTTGTCCCTCTGCTCCCAGGGTTCTGACGGGATGATTGTGATTGGCTCTGTTCTAGCCTAGTGGTTTTAGGTTTTCTGCTTTTAAGTGCTGTGATTTACCCTCTGCTTTGTACTTTAGGTCCTGCTCCATAGCGACACTTGCTCCCCAGTGTATTTGGCCTTCTGTGTGAGAGGTCCCAGTAGGCAAGCAGGAGAGGTAAAGATCAGTGTTGCATTTTGTTTTATGTATTTGTTAAGCAGTATATATTAATTCATTAATCTTCTCTTTTGTAGATGCTACTGCCACTGCTGTTTTGTTCATTTTGATATTGTTCTATACTTGGTGATTTTGCTTTGCTCATTTTGTTTCTTTTCTTTTTGTCTTTGAGACTCTTGTCTCAAAGACAAGACAAGAGTGTCTCTATTTGGATGCAACAGGATTGTCGGCATGTGACTGTCGACAGTGGAGGGTTTCGGTGATAGAGTTTCTCCCCCTGCCTCACACCTCTTTCACCTGTGTGTTGTGGTAGTTTTTGCACCTCCTTGATTAATCACATTTTTCTTATTTTGCTGTGTTATTTTGCTTATCTTTTAGCACTCCATTGTTTTAATGTAATTTGCTGTTTTTAAGTAGTACTTCTTTGCATTTTCACAGCTTTTAATAGGATTCCTGTTTTAATATATACCTTTTTTGTCTTATTGAATTGTTTAATAAACTTTGTAATCTTGGGAATTCTTTGTCTCTGCCCCTCATTTCACTGTTATCTGTATCATTTTAAAGTACTGTATCTGTGGACATTTGGTAGGTCTGAAGCAAAAGAAATGGTATCCTCTAAACTCTAAATCAAAGCTCAAAACGTCCACACTAACTTACCATTAAAAATGGAGGACAGACTTCTCGGACAGTCTTTTAGTACAATCACTTGCACAGCAAGCAATATTATTTGCTCTGATACTTGAATTAAAAACTCTCCAAAAAGCACAACACCACAGACATAGCCAAGATATCAAGTTCAGTGACTAGCTGAGATGAAGCCGAGCAGACAGATAGCAGCTAGCAGCTAGTGATGGTACCCACTTTAATTATGCATAACTTTAAGCTCTAATAAAGTTGTAACAGGTGAGTTCCAATGATTCATCACCTGTGCAGTTGTCATGAAGGAGGAAGTTAGCTATACAGACCAAAGCAGCTTTTTGTACCAGGCTGTAAACATGTTTATTGTTTTATTTTTTAAGATGCCTCAAGTAGCCATTTGAAGAACTGCAGTTTTTGGCACTTATGCATTGGTTTCAGTTTTCAGCCTCGGGGGTTGCCGATTGATGCTTAGAGTGGAATAGGCTTCCTCTTCAAGGGAAAGCCAGCCACAAATACAAAATGGAAAATGTATAGCTGAGCTGCATGTACCCTGCCACTTTTGCCCGGGCAATGCAAATGACAGTGTCATTTCCTGTGTCTCCATAATATCTGCCCTCCAGCCTACAGGTCTGTGATGTAGCCCCATCTTACATCACAGACCTTCTAACTCCCGATTCTATGCCCAGGTCCCTCAGTTCAGCTGACCTGGGGCTCCTGGCTGTCCCACACTCCAGACTTAAGCTCGGGGTGATCATGCCTTTGCTGTGTCTGCCCCCAAACTATGGAACAGCATCCCCCTCCCAATCAGATCTGCCCCCACCACTGAATCATTTAAGTCCAGGCTCAAAACCTACTTTTATTCATTAGCGTTAGAGTCTCCTGATGTGGTCTTCCCTGACGTGTGCCTGTGTGTGTTGTGCCGATAAATGTGTGAGCTGTGTACCTGACAATTATGTCACCCCTATGTATGTGTTTTTTTAGGATTTTATTCCTTTTGTACAGCACTTTGGTGAACGTGAGTTGCTTTTAAATGTGTTTATAAGTAAAGTTGAGTTGAGTTAAGGAAATCTAATTATCAGAGCATTTATTCTGATGAATAGATGGTGATGATGATTATTATACAGGAATAATAACAATCCATGGTTGAAAACTTCCCCTCATACCTGTCTTGTGTTTTGTCTACAGACTTTGCTGCATCATTAAATTGATCTTTCTCATCTGGGTTTTGGAACATTTTTTCTACTCCCAAACACATAATACCACTGAGCTCAGTTTTTCCCTGTTATTGTCAAAACAAAGATGCCCCCAGTGTTAGTGTTGCCAGTTATATGATGCCAGCTGTAATAGAAGTAGCAAATATCTCTGTTAGCTTGCCAGAATGGCATTCATAAGAACACTCATTGTGTTTTTGTTGTGGTTTTAAATTCTATTGCCTTGGAGATAACTTGTTGAATGAGTTCACAGTATTGCCAAGTACAGTGCTGGTGGCATGTTAATAGAAAACGCAGAGATGACAATATACCTGCAGATTATTTCACATTGTTAATGTGAGGGTTGAGGTCAGTTGAACGCTCCTGTCCACGGTCAAATTTTTTACTTTGTGTCAATAAAAGACAAGTATCTACAGGAGCTCAAACTGTATGTAACAGTTTATAATATGATTGCATCAGGTGCAGCTCTGGTGTTGCTGCCCAATGAGTGCTGTTTGTATTTTTGACTGATTAAAGTGCCTGTAAAAACTATTCACCCACTTTGGAAGTTTTAATGTTTTATTTAATCTTTTTACAGAACTGAATCAAAGGACTTTTTCTTTCTTTTTTTTTACTCCGATGAACAGAGAAAGAACCTTTGATACAAAGTGAAAACAGAACTCAACAAAGTCATTACAAATATGAAACACAACAAACTTGTTTGAGTAAGTATTAACTTCCTTTAAGCCAGTGTGTAGAAGTAGTAGTTACGGTCAAGTTCTGTCAGGCTGCACAGGGATTTTGAGTGAACAGCCCTTTTAGTGTCAAGCCACAGATTCTCACTTGGATTTAGAATTAGGTTTTATGTTTGGGCTCATTGTCTTGCTGGAAAAGAGATCGTCTCCCAAGTTGCAGGTTTTATCCAGACTGCATTAAGTTTTCCTCCAGGATTTCCCTGTATTTGTATATTACTAGCTCGGCTTCTTCCTCTGAGCTTTTGTGCTTTCACATCTCGCAGGTTCCCACGGATCGCGGTTGCACCTGGATCATGGGTCATGGTTGTGCTGCTGCTATGGTCCTGCCTGATCCCTACTACTACTAATAATATCATAAGTCATATTTCCACTATTATTATACACATATGCGTATACTATCATGTACTGCTATTATTATTAGTTCAAACACAAACTGAGTAAGTCCACTCACTAACTAACTCCCTTGCAAAATGGATTGCAATGGACTACAGACCAGTTTCAGTGATAGAGGTCAGGGGTACAATTGTGTCCAAAATCCAGCAGCTTTACGACACATCTGCCAAAATTAATTTAAATTAAAGTTTTTATGTCATGACAATAACATGACATTAATTACTGACATGTAATTATTCATTCATTCATTTTCCATAACAGATTATCTTGTTAGGGCTGGAGCCTATCCCAGCTGACATTGCGCAAGAGGCAGGATACACCCTGGACAGGTTGCTAGACTATCGCTAACATATAGAGACAGACAATCATTCATGCTCACAATTTTGAGTCACCAATTAACCTGCATGTCTTTGGACTGTGGGAGGAAGCCAGGGTGCCTGAAGAAAACCCACGCTCACATGGGAAGAACATGCAAACTCCACACAGAAGGGCGCCCTCACCTTAGGTTGGAGCCCCCCACCCTGGGCTTGAACCAGGAACCCTCTTGCTGTGAGGTGACAATACTAACCACTTTAGCACTGTGCCACCACCAGGTTAAGATGTGTTCACACCGGACCTGTTTTTTTTCCCGCTAGAGACGAGTTTACATACAAAGTCAATGCAAACGGGCGATTGAGTGTATATTCGCCCGGGAGAAAAATCGCTCGGGCTCCAAGCGACAGCGACAGAGTGAGAGAGTGAAATTTCGCTCGTCGCTTGAGATGAGAAATCCCATCTGGAGCTGTATTTCGCTGGGTCCTGTCGCTTGCAGCTCAATGATTGGCTGCTGTAATCCCGGAATCCCGGGGGGGTGCTTGACTGTCATGACATGTCAGCTTCATTAAAAGTATAGCTGCAAATTAAAAGCAACAATAGATGCAACAATAGATGCTTCAATGACGTCATCAAAGCGAAAAAGCGAGTCAGTTGATTTCTGCCACATTGACGAGCAATTGCAACTGAGCGATGAAGTGCCACATTGACGAGCAATTGCAACTGAGCGATGAAGCGATATCAAAGGGGCGAACCGAGCGACAGTGAAAAAAATAAAAAGTCTGGTGTGAACACACCTTTAGATGGTGTTGTATGTTGTAAAGCCCTCTGATGCAAAATGTAATTTGTGATACTGTGCTATACAAAAAAAATGAATTAAAATGAATGGTATTTTGCTGCATTCATTGTACCCTCCCAAGCCTTCCAGGGGCCTGCTGCATTGAGGTATCCCCACAGCATGATATTTATGCAGTTTAACATGGCATTTACTCATGTGGCCAAAAAGCTACATTTTGGTCTCACCAGACCACAGAACAAAACCCTCTAGCTGACTTCAGTCTCCCTGAGCCCTCTGGCAAAGATGTTGTAAGTTGTTTTAGAAGCAGCTTTCTCTTTGCCACTTTCTCATAAAGCTGCAATTGGTAGAGCAACTGTTGTTGTACATACAGCCCCTTGAATCAGAGCCTCTTAAACTTGAAAGTACTTCAGTGGTATAATAGGTCTCTTGGTGGCCTCCCTCACTAATCTCCTGCATGCACGCTCACTCAGTTTGCGGCACTAGGCAGATTTTAATTCAACTATACTCCGAGGGATGTTCAGTGACTTGCACATGTTTTTGTATCCATGTCCTGACTTGTGCTTTTCAATCACCTTTCTGTTGAGTTGCTTGTAATGTGTCTTTGTCTCCATTGTGAAAGTTTTGCCACAACTCTGAATCAACAAGTTAGACCTTCCAGATAAAGTTATATTTATACTACAATCAATTAAAACCCCTTGACTGCACACTTACTGTCTCCTTTTTTCTCTCCATTGCACTTTGAGCACTCTTCTTTTTGTGCACGGATGTTCCTAATAAATTGACATTTTTCTGCATTGATCTCATCCTGTTAACCTTTTTTGTGGCTGTCCAGTTCAGTTAAACTCATGTGCAGGTATTTCTTCTGCCATCCTTTCCAGGTTAGTAAAAGAATACTCTGGTCTACTTCAAGCTACTGATTCTGTCAGTATGATTATACTCACTAAAGTAAAACATGAGATCTTGGAATGCAGCAGCATCCAATAAAATAGGTTCCATGAAGCAAGAAACACAATAGGTTGTAAACAAGCAGACAGTTTTGCCATGTAAGCTACCACAACAAGTAATTGTTGCTAGTAACTCAGTGTGTACAACTAAGGAATGTTCAGTTGGTAGATTTTAACCAGGAAGTTCCTTTGCAAACTCAGATGTTTACAGTACACAGTTTTGGTAATAATTTTATCGTTTATCTTGTCTTGTCATATGTAGTGTGCATTTATTTGTACTTGATGATATAGGCTACAAAAAGAACCACAAATAATGCTGTGATTATTATAATCTGTGTGTCACCAAATGTACCATGTTCACACTTAAGCCACTAGATGACTGTGTGCCTTTTCAGGTATCCCCAAAGTGAAAGTGGCTCCGGAGGAACCACAAGAGAAAAACAGGAAGTGAAGAGCTTTCCTTCCTAGCGACCCACCTGTTGTCCTGTGGGGCGTTTGCCATTCTACCAGTGGGTAAATATGTTTAAAATGTTATTTCTGTGCAAAACAATTGAAAGATGTACATTAATATGATTATATAGATGTATGAAATGTAATATCGGCTGCCGATAGTGATTTAGTTGGTCCTGTTTACAGATTAGTTCCACAAGAGAGGAATGCAGAGTTAGTACATCCTGAAAGTATTGTATGTTTACTTTACAGAAATATATTTTGTTATCATTGATGCTTGGAAACTTTCAATGTGTGTGCAGTACCTGAAAATGATGTTTATTTTTGTTTTGTAGTGTTCAATGGGGTTGATGGCCAACACCAGTGCTGTCGTGACTACCACTGTCACCACTACTGCTGCCACATGTCTACTTGAGTTCAGTCAGGAACATTCTTACCATAGATTTAATCATTTATTGCCATAAATGGAAATACAGTTAGGTTTAGCCCTGATGGCTCTGCTGTGAAGGTGCTCCCTGGATTAGACAAGCAGCATGCTAAACCAAAACAGGGAGCACAGTTCAGAACCCCCCTGGGTATGCAAGAGTGGACCCACAGCAAGATATAAATACCATTTTCATCTTAGAGCCACGTTAGAAAGATGGAGGCTGGGGTGGTAAAGGCAAAGCTTTGCCAGCAGCAGCAGTGTGTGGCAGCATTGGTATAGCAGGGATCAGTAAGTAGGACGCCATATTTAAATGGACCACCTTGTGTGAGAATGGGCTGTGATTGGTGTGTGACTGATTAGAAGCAATGATCCAATCAGCTGACTGTCATCTGATTACAGCCGGAGGCATATGACTTCTGTGTCCTGCATGAACTAATGTAACGCTTCATTTAGTGCAAAGGCAGAATGTAGTAAGTATATTGTGGCATACTGCAACACCCCCTGATCTTTCGTGGGCCTATTGTTTATTTTATTTTGACAGCTGTAAACACGATCTTTCACTTGGAGTTGTTGGATTTCATCCCACTTGTATCCTGAGACCAGTCCTTTTCTAGCTGCCTGGGTGTTAAGACCGACAGTAGTTTAGACTCAAACGCAGGACTCAACACAGCAGAAGTTCCAATCAATAATCCTTTTAATAAAGAAATGGGTTCGGTACACGAGTGGGCAGTCAGATAAGGCAGAGGTATCCAAATCATTGGGGCAGAAATCAGGGTCGAAAAACAGAACTAGATCAATAACCACTGTAAACTGACACTAGGAAAAAGGCTGGAATGCTTACAGACAACTGAAAAGACGAACTGGCAGAGAACAAAGGGAAGCACACTGACTAAATAGACAAGGGAAGATGGGATGATGGGACACAGGTGACACTAATTAGGGCGGGGCAGGTAATCACACAAGGCAGGAAACACAGGAGGACAGGATGTGAATATCTGAAATGAGAGGCAGAGGTAAATACAAAATAAAACAGGAAGTAACCAAAAATTCACAAAGACAGGAAAGCATAACTAAACTCAGGGACTAGATGTTACACTGGGCTGCAACCTGTGTTTCTTGTGTCCTTACTCCTGTCTATTTGGTGGGCCATTCTACTCCATTCTGCCTCTGGATAAGGACAGCACCAAGCCCAAGTAGGTTCCCATCAGGGATTTGTCTGAAGGGAAGCATTATATCTGGGTATGCCAGGACCAGGGGTCAAGACTCTTTCTCAGGCTATCAAAAGCATTTTGATAGTCTTTGCCTTTGGCATTCTTTTTTCATTTTGCCAACTAGTGTATGTAGGGGTAAAAGTTGGTGACAAAGCTTGTAATAACTTGTGAGCTCCACCATCTGCTGGAACCTCCCTTACTTTTTTAGGAATAGGCCCATCTTCCAGAGCCCTGACCTTCTACATGTCAACCTGGACGCCCGCTGCAGAGATCACATGGCCCAGAAATTTAGTCCATTTTCACCAAGAAGCATTTCTTTGGCTTCAACTTGAGTCCATAATAACATAATAATATAATAATATAGTAATATATATATAATAATAATAATATTGTCAAGGTTTATCAACAGGACACCAAATGCAAGATCACTGACTCGTGCGATGATTGTCCCAATTCGCCACAGCTGTGGCGGTTGGTGTCATGTGACTCGCCGGCCAACCAAAGAGGCAGAGAGAGAGAGAGAGAGAGAGAGAGAGAGAGAGAGAGAGAGAGAGAGAGAGAGAGAGAGAGCAGGTGGTTAAACAAGCAGGTAACTCCCAAAACAAAACATCCTGCTGGGGATGAATGTCATTGGTCCAGTGTGGGAGACTGTTAATGGTAGGGGGCATCCTGGATTGCAAGTTTTCAGGTCTGTTGTTCCTGCCTGCTAGCACCGCAAATGGGATGTTTGCCTGCTGCCAGCGAGCCTTGGCAGTGGGTCCCACGGAAGACCAACCGGTCACCGCTAGGTTGACCAGACAGCAGCCGGTTGTGGTGCCCCCAGAGACTGATATGGTACTGTGGGCCCAGGTCCCTGGAGACTCTGGTAAGGTCACTTTTACTGCTTTGGTGGAGGGAATAGATACAGAGACAGAGCGGCAGGTGGCTCACACAGTGGTTGAAGTGGTGAAAAATAAAATCCCTATGCGAGTGTGTAACCCTCACCCTTACCCCATCAAGATCCCCCAATGCCAGTCACTGGCAAATGTGTGTCACATATCACCTGACCAAATCCATGCTAACGAGCTTGTGTTGCAGGAGCAGGCAGACGGGGAAGTGGAGGTGGCAGTGAGAGCATTGCAGGAACTGGTGGAGGATAGCACTGCAGGAGGCCTCCTCCAGTGCCCCCATCTCCCCCAACAACAACAAGACAAGAGTGAACCAGCTGTTAGCAAAATGGAAGTGTGTGTTTGCCCAGAATGAGGAGGAACTTATAAAGCTCTAAATGGTCAAGCTCCGTCATATCTTAGAGAGCTCATAGTGCCATATTATCCCACCAGAACACTGCGCTCTGAGAACGCAGGGTTACTCGTGGTCCCTAAAGTCTCCAAAAGTA
>NC_065510.1:43478663-43526051 GCF_006386435.1 Epinephelus moara
CAGAGTTGCTCTTCTTGAGGTTTCTACCGTTTTTTTCCCCGTTAAAGGGGTTTTTTGGGGAGTTTTTCCTTATCCGCTGCGAGGGTCATAAGGACAGAAGGATGTCGTATGCTGTAAAGCCCTGTGAGACAAATTGTGATTTGTGATATTGGGCTTTATAAATAAAATTGATTGATTGATTGATTGATTGATTGATTTTGGGCAAACAAGCGCTGTCCTACATCAGATTTCCACAGGTAACATACCCCCCTCCCAAGAGAGATGCAGACCTGTGCCACCTAGCCTCTATCAAGAACTGCGGTCACTGTTACAGAGCATGCTGGAAAAAAGGGTCATCCGAGAGAGCAGCAGTCCATGGGCGGCACCGGTTGACTTGGTTAAAAAGAAATCCGGAGCCTGGAGATTCTGTGTGGACTACTGTCGCCTCAATGCCCTCACCCACAAGGATGCCTACCCACTTCCCCAGATCGAGGAGGCCCTCGCCACCTTGAATTAAGCGAAGTGGTATTCAACCCTTGACCTTGCCAGCGGATACTGGCAAGTGAATATGGACCCTGCGAACCGGGAGAAAACTGTATTCACTACCCCTTTAGGTTTGTACGAGTTTGAAAGAATGCCCTTCAGCCTCTTCAACGCCCCTGCAACCTTCGAGAGACTAATGCAGTGCTGCCTTGGGTCTCAGGTAAATGACTCCCTGCTTATCTACCTTGATGCCATTATTGTGTACTCCAAGTCCTTTGATATGCACCTAACCCATTTGGACAGAGTGTTTCAGAAACTCCATGAACATGGACTGAAATTGCAGCCCAAGAAATGCACCCTGTTTCAGAGTGAGGTGAGCTACCTGGGCCATCTGTTCGGACAGCAGGGAGTGGCTCCTAATCCTGAAAGGGTCAAGGCAGTGCAGGACTGGCTGCCCCCCTCCATTGTAAGGCAGGTGCACTCTTTTCTTGGGTTTGTGGGCTATTATAGAAGGTTCATCCCCTCTTTTGCCAAGATTGCTGCCCCTCTGCATGCCCTCACACATGGCACCAAACAGCTGGGGTCCAAGAGCCAACCAGTCAAATGGACAACCAGCTGCCAGGAGGCCTTTGATAACTTGAAGAAGATGATGGTGAGTGCCCCAATTCTTGCATATGCAGACTACAAGCTACCATTTAGGCTGTACACTGATGCCAGCTTTGAAGGGCTGGGTGCAGTACTCTCTCAGGTGCATGGGGAAAAGGAGAGCAGAAGGAGAGCGGAACGACAAAAACTACAGCTCATCTAAATTGGAACTCCTTGCATTGAAGTGGACTATAACAAAAAGATTCAAGGATTACCTGTGGGGGGCACAGATAACAGTTTATACCATTTGGACACAGCAAACCTGGGGGCTACTGAGCAAAGGTGGGCAGCACAGTTGGCCAACTATGACTTTGTTGTTAAATATTGCCCAGGGAAGGAGAACAGCAATGCAGACGCCCTGTCGCGGAGACCCCAGGATATGGGAGTGACAATGGTGGACGGTGCAGCAAATGGACTTCAGGGATGGGCAAGTCGCCAGCAGGAAGACCCCACATTGAGACAGGTTTCAGCCCTGTTACAACAAGGTAAACCACTGGGGCATATTGAGGGGCATAGCAGGAGCCTGTTGTCACCTTACACCAGGTGTTGGTCCAAATTAATGGTGAAAGATGGCCTCCTCTTTAAGCTTGGGGAGGAGGGTGGATCTAATGAACTGTCTACACATACTGTGGTGCCCCCAGGATGGAGGAGGCTGGTGTGGAAGGAATATCATGAGGCAGCCGGCCACATGGCAGGGGCTAAAACACTGTCCCTCTTGAAGCCGAGGTTCTACTGGCCCGGGCAGGGGGTAGATGTTCATCGGTGGTCAACAGAATGTGGGTACTGCCGGTCACAGCGACCACAGCCGGAGGTAAGAGGCCCATTAAAAGCTGTTGTCACTACTTACCCTCTGGAGGTAGTGGCCATAGACTATTTGTCCTTGGGGCGACAGGAAGACGTCTATCAATACATCTTAGTTGCTACAGATGTTTGCATGGGCAATTCCACCCAAAGACCAAACTGCCATAACAACAGCTAAGATGCTCTGGCAACATGTCATCCAGCCTTTTTGTTGCCCCGGGAGGATACATTCAGACCGTGGAGCTGCATTTGAGTCATTTCAGTGAATGTAGAGTCTGTAGGCAAACCCCGGAGATCTTGCCTCCGGAAGAAGAGCGGAAGAGCCCTGGTTTCTGGTTGTAGGCTGTTTGTAGTCCGCGTGATATTGACCAATCACGTTTGAGCCGGCTGCAGTTGTTGCCAGGTTAAACGGTCCGTGCGGTGTACAAAGGAGGCAGAACATAATTGGCGTCACTGCAAACTCTGAAACCATCGCAATGGTTCAGCATATTTACTTATAACGGAAGTCGGAAACGGAAATTTGCCTCCTCCGCCCAAATCAAACCGGAATGCTAAAAAATCGGGGGTCTGCCCCCAGAGGCTGTATCGCCGTCTGCCAGAATTCAGACGCTGAATACAGCCGATGGGTTCCGAGAATGGGCAATCAGTAGCATCTTTGCCAGTCATCATCTGCTCAACACTCCCTGTATCATTTTCCTTGATCTCCCCTATTTTGTTTCGTTGGCACACTCTGCTTGTGTGTCCCGGCTGACTTCAAGTGCAGCAGATGAGCCTCCCGTCATTGTCTTTCAGTGGTGGTGGTTTCTTCAATTTTCCAGATTTTTTTTCTCAGCTTCACAAACTGCAAAACAACTCTTCCTGCTTGGCAATCAGGCTTTGCATTGCATCGTGTAGCATCTCCAGCATGAGGACAGAGGGGTTACTTTCCACAGCTGCTGAACTGACAGTGGCCCGTGTTTGATTTTGGGATGATCCACTAGTAGGAACTTCCTCCTCTTTGGACCAAGTGATAGCTGCTTGCATGAGGTTGATGAAGATCAGGTCCTTTTACTCTTTAGCTTGTGTTTTAATTTCCGCCGAAAAGCCGCCTCTGTAGCCCAGCACAGTACTCCCTCCAGCAACTTGACTGGCAAGGCAACCAAACATAGTTTCTCTCCCTCTGGTAACTCTCTGGGCAAACACACAACTTGCTTTGCTATGCCACTGCTAGCACCGTGCGGCGGCAGCCCTTCAATGTTTAAACACATTTTCTTACTCAACTTTTTGACAAAACATCTGCATTTTCCTCACAAATTATTCTCCTCTACTCTTCAGTGACTGTCGCTAATTTTTCGACTAGACTGGCGTTGGAAAGTGACAGAAATGCAGTCTTTTTAAAAAAAATTTTTTTACCAGTACTGACCTCTGTTGTGCTCCCTCTATTTTTGCACTCCCAAGATTCTCACTGTTTCTCATTTAATCTAGCACAGCGATTGGATTGCAAAAGAGTGTCCCTTAGGGGTCATTGGATGTATACAGTCCATCAATAATATAAAAAAGATTACATTGTAAATATGAGTCCATTTCCCTGTGCTACATATACACTGTTTATCCACTCCATCAAGAGAAAAAAAACATCATTACAGCTGAGAAGTTACTTCAGCGTTTTTAAGGGCATTTAAGGTTTCTGATTGGCCTCTGAGCCAAATTGGATCGCAGCTCTATGTGTTTTTGATTATACCTGGGCAAAGCTCCTGTGCTGAACAGCAGCATTAAACATTCAGTAAAATGTTTGCAGTGGCTCAAAATCCTGCACATGTTCAGCTTTGTGACTGATGTTTTGCTCTTGTTACTGACGCAAATGCAACCTCAATGTGGACAAACATCCCAACAGTAGTTAATTTCTTGATGGATATACGTAACAGGTCCTTTATCTGTGGTCTCTGTGTAAAAGAGTAAGTGCACACACGCAGGAAAGAAAACTGCAAAACACACAAACCTGCTGGAAAGTTTAGACACTAATGATGTGTGCCAGGTAGGTTGTTATATATCACTTGTTAGCTTTATTTAAAAGTAATACATTTCTTTACACTATTACTCTCTGTTTTGAGTAATAAGGTAGTTATAAGACTACTTTTGTGTTGCTTTCACCAAAGTGAACTCAGAGGAACTAATGTTCATTTTAAATAGATGAGGGTCCAATCCAGTTTATTACAGTTAATTTCAAATCCAGTGCTGCACAGATCTGACCCATTCATGCATTCACATACAGTGGTTACCACTTTGTATCAAAATCTATTTCTTATATTAATAATAGCATGATGATACCGAACCATTAAATAGCCTAGACCATTTAAAGTAAATGAACAGCCTTGGACACAGGGAGGGTCAGAGAGAGGATCAAAGTCTGACCTGTGTGCCAGTTAGCTACAACACCCTTCTAGGCCTATAATGTAGTGCATAATGACATGACAACACAACCTTGGGGGGTATACTTTATCTAGTGGCATAGTGGGCGGAAGTGGAGCGGTGTGGATCAGTGTGAATGAATGAAAATGACAACAATAAACACTTTATTTCAGGTGGTAACGCATTACATGACAGTGTAAATGTGATAATATCTGAAATCCTGTTGGTAAGGCATTATATTACTTCATTACTGCTAAAACATGATATATTACTGTAACACATTACCCCCAACACTGTTGGGGGTAAGGTGAGGAGAAGGACGTACTCTTTTCAATGCTTTTATTTTAACCTCTGCTCACACTTGTTGCACACACACCTCAATCAATCTATTTCTTCTTCTCTTACCCATCACTCCCCACACCTCTCTCAGCACGTGCATCTCCCTATAGCACACATAGTGGTCAGGAAGTGTAACAACAGTTAGGTACATGTCTGTAAACGCAACACATGGCACACTGCCACAGGGCAATTTCAGTGGTGAATTGAAGTCTGATAGTCAGCTGAAATGTTGCTCAACAGTGTGGTCACTTCTGTTCCTATGGTTTCACCAGCTGAGGAAGTTGGACACAGATGACTTTGTTGAATTAAAAACAAACACCAACTTATTTCTTATGATGATCAAAATTACAACATTGTTATTTAAAAGAAATACCTGAACCACAGAAAAATGACCATTTGTATATCAGTTACTCAGCATGTTACCTTAAATTATATTTTTCATGCATGTCTCCATGCTGAATGAAGACCCAAAAAAGGTAAACATTCCTCATGAATTGAAGTCATTGGGGAACTGTTAAAAAACAAAACTATACTGAAACATCAGTTTACAACCTCACTCGACTTGTGCAGTATAATCTAAGTCATATTTATCCAGTTGAATGCTCACTGCTTCCCAAACACATGCATTTTCATAAAAAAAAACCATTACAACATTAAACACTTCCGCCTACCAGTAGCACGCCCTGAGCACGCGCGTGTGAATGAGCTCTGCTTGAGCAGAGTTCAAATGCAGGAGTGCACATATATGCTTCTCGGCCATGCATGAGAGTGAGAAAATGAATGTGTAGGAAGCAGTGTTCACTTGTTACTGCATTTGAAAAGTAACTTCACTACTTATTACTTTACTTTACTTTTCAGTTTCTTAATCGATAAATGCCCAAATTTACAGTGTATACATGACAAACATAATGACCCTTTAGTCATTTTATTTTCAATTTTCAATCAGGACATGCCTTAGCCTTTCAACATAGTGTAGGCCTATATTGTATACAGCCAGAAAAAAAATGTCATTTAAAACTGACTGTGCATTCACACCAAAAGCGTCATGAGCACCAGCGGTCGCTCAGGTCGCTGGCATCGCGCTGCCTGGCAGCAGCTCCAGCAGGCGCTTGCAGCGGCCAAAGGGGCAGGGCTGGCTGCTGCAGATGTGTCCATCAAAGCTGACATGGCTGTTCACTTTACAAGGATGAACAAATATATGATTTATGTCTTCACTTTGTATTATCCATGACTTTCATTGCAAAATTAAAATAACGCTAATGAACACAGTCAATACAGCCTTTATGAGTCTTTTATAATTATAATTTTACTCTCCTGTTGGCACGTAGGACCACAGAGAAATGTAATTGGTGGTAAATAAGCGGGAGCTCATTAATTGCACTTTCGGAAGCCTCCTTTGTACTGCATCGGCGTATTTGCTGAGGAAACACAGGGCCCGGAGCCATCTGGCCGTCTGGGTCCACAGAGTCCTGCAAACCCGGCAACTCCACGGTGAATTTCACCGGCTTGTACAGCTCCGGGAGAGCCCAGACCTCCGTACCCGAATCCCGGTCTGCAATTGGCTGCTGCTTCGGCAGCGGCGCTGCTCATTTGCATAAAGTTCAGCTTCTCTCAACTTCTACTTGACGCTCTGGTCGCTGGCATCGCGCCGCTCGCTGCAGCCGACGCTCCTGACGCCCTTCGTAGCAAACGTACATTGAAAATGAATGGCTACCGGCCGCTTATGATGCTCATGACGCTTTTGGTGTGAATGCACAGTAAGGCTCGTCTTAATAAAGAAATAGGCTATGCCTCACTGTAAAATCCAGGATAAAGGAGGCCAAGTATAGGCAATCAGATGCGTCAACCCGCAGAACAGTTGAAGTTTTAAACACAGGCTCACTGAGCAACACGTAAACCTACTCTTACGAACTAAACCAGCTTGTCATAGGAATCGTGGCAATAAATTGTGCTTTAAGAAAAAATAGGAACAGAAATTGCACTTACTCCCATAAAACTGAAAATGCACATAAAATAGAAACAAAAATGCCCATAAATAAACAGAAAATTCCCTTCATCTCATAAACAGAAAATACACTTGTCTTTATCCAATAAATAAACAGAAAACAAACATACCAGTAATATTTTAACAGGGCATTTCAGTATTTTTTTCTTCCTATTCCTCGAAATAGCAATTGTATCGCAAGAGTAAGAGTCTTTCAAATCTTTTGTCAGACAACCTGTTCCTCCTTGGGGTCAGAATAATACTGCCCAGGCTGAAAAGCCTTTCAACTGGTGCATTTGATGGAGTTGGAGTGTTGTATTGCCTTGCAATGTCCTTTATCCTGGGGAACTGTTTCAGAGCATCAAAGTGCGATCCAGGGGATTTCAGGTATTCCATGACTTCTGTCTCTGCTGTGTGCTCAAAAAAGTCATTGTGACTGGGAGGGGCAGGGCTCTGAACTGCCGGTCTCATCTGTGGCTCTTCAGGACTTCAGGCACAACACTCTGAAAATAGAAGGGCTTTCACAGCATCTCTCCTCTTCTCATCTTTGAGCCAGCGGAGCTTGAATTTGGGCATTGTGGCAGCAGCCATGACAGCATCCTTGCTGTCCAGGATGGATGAAAATCTGTCTCTGATTACCTGTGATATGAAATAATAGGCTACATTAGACATGCATAATTATGCAGTTAAATTAGGCTAAGTAAAAAATACAAGGGTGATGTCAGAATGACCTGCTTCATGAGTCAGTTAAATCCATTGAGTGGCAGTTTATACATTGGGCTCTCTCTCTCTCTTCTACACAAATTTTACCTACATTGTATTATGTTAAGCTATTGTAGGCTAATATGAATTTTAGTGCTCAATATGTGCTCAGTGCTTACAGTACCTGCACAGTAGCATCAGGCATGCCAGCTGTCATCTGGGAAAGGCCATCCTTCAGTGCAAGCAACTTGGATATGAGAATCTCCAGGGTTGGCAGGAGGGTGCCGTAATAGCAGTCATCTTCTCCGTGCAATATGTAATATGTAATGCAACAGCAAGTGGCTTTGACACTGTACAGTATTCCTTAAGGAACTGATACTCTCGCTCAGTGGTGCTGCTAAGGCCCAGTATGGAGCAAATTGTGTTTAAAGCGTGTAGCAGTGGGTATGATGAGCTTTCTTTTGATCCTCAATCTGGTCGGAGGCCACAGTAGAGCGAGCACTTTTTGTCTACAAAGCTGTACACTTTGCAAGAGCACTTCCTGTACACTGCTCTGCATTCACTACTAGTAAGCCATTTATCTAAATCATTTTTTTGTGATCAGGTTTAAGGTGTGCGATGCACAATGCAGGTGAGGGGGCAGTGAAAAGCGCTCTTCTGGTTCTGTGGAGAGCACTTCAGCAACTTCAGTCAAAGTCACTTCTTCATAATCAGACTGGTCCTCGTCGGAGTCAGACCCATCAGACTAAATGGCAACGGGCTGCTCAAACATTCCGAAGGCTTTCATGAAATTACTGCCATTGTCAGTGATGCATGCAGTCACCCTATGAGTTAGTCCATAGGTGGAATGTACCTGCTCTTTTTCATTAGCTATGACATCATAAGTGTGTCATCCTTTTACTCTTTTGCAGGCTATAGCAGTATTCCCATGTTTAAAACTAACATTGTCAATCCAATGGGCAGTCATACCTAGATAACTTTTATTATTTGCACTCCAGATGTCCGCAGTTGTCGAGACATACTCCAACGACTCAAACGTTTTCTTCAAATTAGACTCCATGTCTTTGTGACATTTATCAAGGTAGCTGCAGAAAGTTTTTCCCGGTGCAGGTATTTTACTTAGTATTTTTCTGAATCTCGGGGATTCAATTGTGGACAGAGGAAGCATATCTTCTATGATGTAGCCTGCTACAAGTTTTTTTAATTCATTCTGTGTTTCCTGCACCGTTCCAAGACATGAGAAAAGCTTGGCTTTTAGGGGGGGCTGCCCATCAACTGCCCGGGGAGCCGCCGCCGCTGCCGGAGGATCTTTCGCAACAAGTTTTACATTGTTATGCTGGTTAGCCAGATTAGATAAGTTGCTCATTGAGTGAGCTGCGGTTGACAGGCGCTTGTTGCCCAGGCATATAGTGCATTTAACAGATATATTCTTGTCCTTTCGACAAATAAACTGGAAATACTGTGAAAATCGCCACTTCTTGCAACAGTCTTTCTCTCGCTCCATTTTCCCTCTCTCTGTCGACTCATGCGACATGTCCCGCTCAGTGTTGCCAGGTCTTGGGAGAGAAACAAGCAACCAGGGCTTTGGAAACAAGCCCAAAAGAAGATATATATATAGAGAGAGAAAGGCGATGTTTAGAGAGCAAGCCCAAATAAGCAACTCCACTTTAGAAACAAGCCCAAAAAACTGCAACCCACGACTACCAATATTTGTAAGCGACTTTACAAAAAAACAAGCCCAAAGTTGTAGCTAATAAGCGGACCTGGTAACCCTGGTCCCACTGCGTAGCAGTGTGTACATGCGTCACCAAAACAGATCAGAGAACATCTCTGAATGTTAGAAACAGTCTATGGAAAATGGCTTTAGTAACGCAGAAAATCACGTTCCTACAGTCCAGTAGAGTAATTTAGTTACCAATATTTTTGGTGTAGTGTGTTACCTTACTTCGTTACCCATAAAAGTAACGACATTACAGTAATCTGTTACTTTGTAATCCGTTACCCTCAACACTGGTGGGAAGTACTGAGCAATCTGCAGTAGTTGTGTGAGAGTTTGTTGACAGATGTTTTGATATAGTTTTGCTGTTGTTCAGTGCAGTCCCTGATTATTTCAATTCATGAACAATGTTTGCTTTTTTGGATTCTGTTTTCACTGTGGAGTAATGTGGGAAAAAAATCATGAATTCAAGACAACATGCGGTGAGGAACTGATATACAAACAAGAAAGAAGAAAAGTAAGAACATTTTAGCACCCTGTTTGCTCAGTTTTGGAGGTAAGCATGTGCTTCAGGGGAAGACATAGAAAAACTACTCAGGATGTAAACTGAGCTGATGTGTGAAGACAAAACAACAAATGCCCTCCTGCTGTTATACAGCCCTGATGAACCTTTGATTGCGATCTACAGAGCTGAAAACACCTACACGTGAAACAGATTTATCTTCAGTGCCCCTTCCAGGAGACTTTAAAGTTCTTAAAATGTAAATGCCAGTCTTGTATTTGTGTCTAGTCTCTGTGTCTCTGATCTGTGAGTAAGGCTAACAGTTGACCCCCTCCCCAGGGGTCACAAGGCAAAAGCCACACACCAGCTGTTTGCTCTGCATCAGAAGGTACAGTGAACATGAATAACCTTACCAAAATATCATGATAGTCCATCCAATATTTTCCAGACATTTCACTAAAAAAGAGAATGTCAATTGCATAGTGTCGCCAAAGTAGTATTCAGTAGGATTCATTGATTAAATGTTTGTACATACTTTCATAGCAATCATTTTAGTTACTGCTGAGATATTTTAGTTAGGGCCAAAGTGGTGGATTGATCATTCAGTCTTGTCTCCTAGAATTACGTTTATATACTTCTAACTAAACTAACAGAAGTTTCAAGATTGTTCACTGCTTTTAATATATCGGGGTTATTATGAATTGTAATGGTTTATTTAAGATGGCCATTGTGGAACTGCATTTGCAAGCTTCTCGTGCAATGTTTGCCATTCTCTATAAATGTAGAAAATTTGATTTTGATCTTTCTGACAAGCTGGTTACACCACTTATGTTGTACCTATGTGAAGTGTGGGGGTTTGAAAGAATATGTATATTGGATAAACTACATCTCAAATTTCTAAAATATATCTTAAGAGTTAAAATAACAACCTGCAAGTATAGCTGCTGCGCAGCGATGGGTCGGGTCCGGGCATTTTTAGGCAATTCTGAGCAACAAGCAGAAAAATTGGAAGACATTTAGGAATTTAGCAACACAATCTGCCTTTTGCATCAGCTGAGGCTTGAACTCAACCTGTGAGACTAAGAATCAATTTCTATCTCACTGAGCTAATTAGTCAGTGACAATTCATGTGTAGCTTCACAAATTGATTAAACCAGACGTGAAGTTTTATCAGCCGTCCGTGCATGGAAAAGCAGATTTCAAACCACTGTAAAAAATTCATTGACTCCAATTGTTCACATTAGAGCAAAATTCCTGGGATTACAATAGTGTCCTGGCAGCTTAGCTGCCCGGAACCTAATAATATGGTCTATAGGAAGGGAAGATAACCACTCTGTAGTCAAAAAGAGAATTATCACCAATTGGGGGAGGCTGATAGATGATAAAGAGACTAAACTCAGTCAAATAATGCACAACTTTTTGATATGAGTATATGTGTCACTGTGGTTTAAATTAAGCAGATACTAGAAGAATGTGGGTTGTCTTAACTCTGGCTCAAACAAAAATGTAACAATATCAACTGTAAAAAACTAATGGTTGAACAGAGGCTAAAAGTGAGCTCAGAAGTATGACATCATGTGATGTATATGTCAAAATTAAACAAGAGTCTAAACTGGAGAAGTATCTGTTGCATGAAAACACACACAGATAGTCTCATGCAAAAGCACAGGCAGGCTATTTGTAAACAATGGCAGAATTCCTAAAGTCAGTGGAAGATATAAAGGGCTAGATAGAAACCAGAGGATCTGCCACCTTTGTGATGATAATGGTGTGGAAGATGAGTATCATATTCTGTCTTAAAGCCACAGTGTGTAGGAATTTCTCCCATCTAACGTTGAAATCATATATTGCATTCAAACGGATAGCGCACTCTAGCGCCTCACTGTTTCAAACACGTATTGCAACAACTGTAGCCGCTGTGTACCAAAAAGCTATGATAACGTTAATGAAACCATGTCATCCGATACTTCATGGAGTATTCATTCAGGCTCCTACACAGACACACGTGATGCAAGTTGACAAACCCCCTCCTCACCATGCTGGCTGTGTTTACAATGTAGGACTGTTGGGGCGGATGTAAATTGAAACAAACCAATCACGTCTTGTCTTTTGACAACTGACAAGTGGCTCAACCTCACACACCTCATCCCCCTCCTCGCATTACTGCGCCGCTAATAGCTGTTAGTGGCCAGCGGCACTAGTGCCGCATAACAAAGTCCCACTCTTTGAGCATAATGCAGGATCATGTATCATGCAGCATCACGGGAGACGGAATCCTCGTCGCCAAGAAAGTGCAAAAGGGAATCAAAAAGGCAGCGTGACCGGCGAATTAAAAAAACAATGGTCAGCATTGGGGTTGCCTTTCCCAGGTGGAGAGAGCTGCTGAAGGAGAAAGGTAATACATTCACAGGCCAGCGGCTAACAGCAGCGCAGTGATGCGAGGAGAGGGATGAGGCTGTTAGCGACTGGCCGCTAACAGCGGCTAACAGCCAACAGCGGCACTGGCCTGTGATTGCATTACCATTCTCCCTCAGCAGCTCTCTCTACCTGGGAAAGGCTACCCCGATGTGGGCCTTCGTTTTTTAATTCGCCAGTCACGCTGCCTTTTCTATTCCCTTTTGCGCTTTCTTGGCGACAAGGATTCCGTCTCCCATGATGCTGCATATGCATGATCCTGCATTATGCTCAAAGAGTGGGACTTTGTTTCAAATTTGCCGGGGTAGTAGCGAAGCGCCTCTGCTCCTCTCCTTCAGCTCCTCAGTCACGCAGTGCTGGCCTAGCTCTCAACGAAAACGCCGAAGGCGGTGCTGTATGTCCCTTGCTAGCAGATGTATTCTCAAGATGGCGAAATGTAATGGAACCCCACAGACGACTTACCCGCACAATGTACAAACAAATCCGAAATTCTCCTTTTACGAGAATAAGTCAGATTATTGGTGGAGGTAATAGTACACCAATGATGACATATTTATGAATGTAGACATCAATTTTTGCCAATAAACAACTGAAAATGTTACACAATGTCCCTTTAATGTCAGAATGGAAGCTAAATGACTTACAGAGAAAGGTATTTGCCAAAGTATTATTTAAACTGCCCATCTATGTTTAACTTAATCAGATAAGCCAAAAGTTATCTGTAAACTTGGTGCTTTTTTTAAGAATGTCCTTCTTTTGTTTGAGGATTGTTCTGTTATTGTATTTTTGTGCTCCATACCATGTGATATGGTCTTGAGTCAAATGAATTAAATTAAATATAATTAAAATGAAACTGCAAATTAGATTAATGCCGGGCAAATTCCTTTTTTAAAAAAAATTTAAAATAATAAGGACATATTGCTAATTAATGTACCTGGCAAGTCACAAAAATGTTGATACAAAATGTATCAGCAAAATGTTCGTTGACTATGTTTTTAATTTGTTTCCCCCCAAAACAGAGTCTTTCAATACACTATCTTCTGTAGTGACTATAACATTATTTTTTGTGTTTACCTTTTTTATTAACACAAAATCACAAACTTTCCCTAACTTAAATAGAGTGCTTTTCTTGCGTAAACCTAACCACAGACAGGAGTCCAGAGGAAAACCTAGATATTTAGTGTCACAATCCTGCACTATGCATGTGTGCCATCCACCCACATCACCAGCCTGACAATCCAGTGCGGCAGAGTCCTACACAGATCCATTTTTTAAAAACCCGCACCTGCTCATACCCGTAAAGCTCAGTACCAGAACTGACCCATTACCAGTCATTATGTCCAAGTCAAAGCTGCACTCGCCCGCACCCGTTAATTAAACTACCCGACCCACACCCATGATTAAGCACACACAGGCTACAGTCACTCACACTAGGCTGGGTTCTCTGTTTTTGAATAACCAGCGGAGGAAAAGTCTCTTTCACTGGCTGCGCTGGATTTCGGGGTGGCAAAAACATTCCACACAATCACTGCCAGGTTAGGAAACTGCCAGGTAAAATACAAATAACATTTCTAGGAGACAAGGTTGGACCATCACCATAAGGGTACTCCGCATGCATGACTAACAAAAACTATTTATCTATTTCTATCGGAAAAGATCATTCCTGGTTTTGACAGGGACTATTCAAGGGACTTCAAGGGAACTCAAGTATCGCTGTAAGTACTGCTGGGGATTTTATTACTTGTTGCTCTTGTTTTCCATTACTTGTGATCTGCCGGAGTAAAACACAGCTGAGTAATACCTGCAGCTATTTCCAGGCAGACTGAAACCAAATCTGATGAAAGACATTGCATTCATGTGCCAAATCACAAAATGTCCGGCATGAATCAAACTTGTTGCCACAATATCCACTACATCCGGGAAGCATTGGTGAAATGGGGAAATCGAGAAGTAAACAATCATGGCCAGAGTGAACATGTTTTCCTCTCCAGTTCATCCCTTGCAAGCACCATTGCACAACTTGTGCATGCTGGAACTGTAACAGCTTAGAGGCACACAGTGATGAACTGGAGCCTTCTGGCCTCCTACTATCTGTGTGCTCCTTTAGGAGACACCTGGGCCAACCAAGCCTGAAAGACCTCTTTCTTCAGCTTGACAGCCTCCTTCACTAGAGACACTAAGAAATGTTTTTCCACCTTCAAAAGACTCCTCTAACTCCTGCCTTTTCTACTAGCCACCTCTCTCTCATCAAGACATAGGCTGTCAATGACCAATTCACAGAACCATCCAACTGCAGCGTATCTCCGTCACACTAAGGAGACTTCCACTCTCGAGTCGTTTCACCACTTGTCCTCAGGATCCTTCCCCCCAAGATCACAATCATGCCTGTGACCATGCACATAATAAATGTCTAACTAATCATAAAGCATTTCCATGCACATACACACTCTTAAAGTGGGGAGTTCTAAGCTTTTTGTGGTACAGGAAAAGGAGCAGCGGCGCCCTTGCCTCAGCTCTGCACAGCTGATCTCTTTGTTGATTCAAGCTGAAAAAAGCAAAGCAGAGGAGAAAATCCTCTGGATTAAGCCACTAAATGTGTGTAATTGAGTGAGGATGAAAATGGTTGCCAGACTGGAGGTGACGAGTCACTGAAGAGGAACTGTTCAGGATTCTTTTTTCTTTTCTTTTCTTCTTATCATCTGTACAAAAACAAGTTTTGTTTTTTTAACTCATGATCTGCACCCGCTTATGAAAATGCCTGTATAAACATGTTTTTGTTTGACTGGCACCGATGTCATTTTAACTACTATTTATTTGTGTCGTGGTATGTACATTGTCTTTGTTTATTGTGAAGGCTGGCAGCTGAAAGATGAGTTGTCTGGAGAATGTTGCTCTCTTGTTGCTCTGTTACTATAGAAAGAGGTAGGAATTCACACATATGTCAGGCTTGTTGAATGTGGCATAGTTCTGTCTCTCCCCACCGATGTGAGAATATGTGAAAACTGTCTGAAAATGTTTGGCTTTAAGACGGTGTGTGACAAGTAGCTAGAGCATACAAAGACATCTTAAGGCAGGCTGTAAATCAGACTTTTACATTTTACATTTACATTCAAAATCAAATTATTTTATACCAAGAAAGGAGCTCTAGTTTTGACCAAACTCATGCCTATTTCCTCTTCTGCTGCTGCCCCACACTTTCTGTTTGGTTCTTCCCATGTGATTTACTAAATGCTTGATACACTAAACCATATGGACAGAACAAGCAAAGCTTTGTGTAAGTCCTGGGCAAGGAGCCCCCCCCCCCACCACCACCACCACCACCACCACTACCACCACACACGAGCCCGTTCTAATAAAACTGAAGGAAAAAAAAACAAAAAAACACTGACAGTCTGGAGGAGAAGTTGTTTTTCTCTGTGTAATACGAGTATGTGAAGAACCTGGTGGCTGTGAGTCACTGTGAAACACAGCAGATAGGTGAGAGATAGAGAGGTGCAGTGAGTCATTTCCGATAAAGTTTTAGAATAGGCGGAAATAGAGAAAGAGAGAGCTTTGATGAGAGAAGCTGCAAAAAGGACACATTTAAAGACAGCCGGCGTGGACATTACAGATCGTATAAAAAGGAATAGAATTCATGATGCATGGGATAGAGAGAGGCATAGTTGAGCAGAGAAAGGGGGAGTTGTTAATGAGCTGATCATGAGCAGCTGGAGGTGCCAGTGCCGCCCTGTAGTCAAAATCATCCTCATGTGGACCAGAGCTGAAGGGGGGCAGGGCCCGCCCCGCATTCTGAACACAGCTAATTGGTTGCAGACAGGGGCTCTGATGCAGTCACCAATCAGGTGGCAGTAGTGGCAGCTTCCCTCTCCTTTGTAGCATGCCTGACCCTCCCACCCTGTGAGGTTTAAAACCAGGGGAAGGCTGAGTGCTGATTCTAGAGAGTTCCATCCTTCCTCGACTGAACCTGCCTCATGAGCTTTGAAAGTCAACTCAGACTCTTCTCCCTCTTCACCTCAGAGCATTTTGTTAAACTCTTCTAAGAGATCGGTTTTGAAATAGACTTTTTGTTTTCTTTTTTCAAGTGTAAGAGACTTAAGAACACCTGTTAACTGTTTGTGTTGCCCTCCATCTTTTGGCAATTTCTTCTACTCCCCAACACTGTGGATGAGTGTTGCAGGGATCTCTCTCCTCCTGGACTGAATTTATTTTCTGGCCTGTTCTCCATCCTGTGAGAATAGTCTCTGTTCCTGCTTCACATCATCACTAAGAACTGACACGTACTGTTAACCCTAGGTATGTATCTAGACATTGAATATGCTCACGTATGTTCCCTGTGTTCAGTTTTTTTTTTTCCTGCCATTATGTTGTGTATTTGATGAACATCTTTTTGACTTTCGATACATGCGTTTACTTAAAAGAACATAAGTGTTTCCTTGTGTGTGTTTGCATGTACAGGATGTGTGTGTGTGTGTGTGTGTGTGTGTGTGTGTGTGTGTGTGAGTGAGCTTCTCTCTGAGAAAACTGTTTAAAGCTCAGTCAAGTTAGGACACTCAAAGTGAGAGTGCATGCCTATCCTAGAAATAGCCCTGAGGGACACTCCTGTGAAGCCAAAAACGATATTGCGGTTTGTCTTCTGTGACTACAGCTGCCTATCTTTGTTTTCTGTATCCTCTCTATCAATGGGTTTGATAAGCTGTAATTTTCCACTGCACTTGGTCTGAGAATTAGAGGAGCCTGAGATGATTGTCAGACAGCAGTGTGTACAGTATACTGGGTACTATTAGACTGACATAGACTAATTAACATATCTCTAATTAAATTTTAATAGATTTGCTGTAATACTTTATTAAAAAACTAATGGGAAAAAATGTTCCTACTGAGACTTGAGGTAGTCACCAACTACATGATATTCCAGAGTGATTGTATAGAATTAAGAGATTGCTGTCATTTATTTTGTATGTCACTGTAGATGCAATTTTTTTTTTTTTTTTTTTTTTTAAAAAGAAAAGTAATTTGCTATTTCTCAAAAAAAAAAAAAAGTCAGAGCTATTTCTTGACAGTCCTCACCATGTGGAACAAGACTCTTTGGTCTGACTTCCTTATTGTCATCATTGTCATTTCCTGCTCTCAGCACTTTTTTGCTGTTTTTTTTTTTTTCTAAGAGAGTTCTGTTTAGTCCCATCCAATGTGCTGTGATTGGCTAGCACTAACCCTAACCTTAACTTCTTTGTCTTGACCCTGACTGCGTCTGACCTGACACATCATTGTGATGAGTACTAGCCAATCACAACACAGCTAATTAAGACCTGGCAAAACACTCTTGGGGGAAAAAAGCGTTTTATTGCTCATATTCTGTCACTCTCCCTGAGGGCTGACTCACTCACCATCACAGACACAATCACAGCACCTCAAGTGAATTAACAAATTGAGCCTCTCCTTCTTAAGACATGTTCTTTTGACAGATCCTTTTGTTGCCAGTGAGACCTTTGATGTACCTGTCTCTGTGTCCTGTGAGTGACTTTGTCAGAGGTAGTGATAGTCCATCTTTCAGTACGTTCACATGACATTAAAAACGGATTTATTGTGTTAGTCCGACTAAAACCGGACTTTAAAATACATGTTAACATGTTATTCCGACTGAAATTGTACTAAATTAGATAATATGATTGGGAGTCGAATCACTCCTGCATGTATACAGTAAATCAGAGCCAACCTGGCCTAGGTGCTCTGTGCATGCTCCACAGTTTCCGCCCCAGGCTTTGATGCGGAAGTCAAATAGCATTAAATTCATAACAGAAGAAAAACCTGGTAATAACGTGGTGAAATCGACATCCAGCATCAACCAGGGGGCATATCACAACTATTGTAGCAGAGTTGGACATACTTGGTCAATAAATTGATTCCTCTTCCATGCTTGTATACTGGGACAAGGACAGTAGTCCAGTTAAATGGACTACTAAACTATAGCTCAATTTCACTGTGCATGTAAACGTACTGTTTGTTTCAAGGTACACTTGTGTGTCCAATCCACCATTTGTGACTTGTAAAGCAGAATTCAATAAGAAATTATGGCTATGTCCACTGACCTTATACAGCAACATGTAACTTAGGGTAGTTTTAAATGTAGAAATACTGTTGGTAGAGACGCATGAGTGAAAGAGTCATAAAACAATGGAACATTATTCCCCAAAGTCAACTTTAAAATATTCTTGTTAGTTCAGTGCCTTTCAAAACCCACAGAGCAGCAGTAATTACGTGTGATGTTTACAGAGACTGCTGTCTCCTCTTTGCAGTTGTCTCAGTTGTTGTTCTGCATGTTAAGCCTCAGTAGAGGATTTCCCAGAAATGTTCTAAATCCAGCCTGGGAGTGCTCCAGAGAACTCATCTCAGAACTGTTGCGGGCAATAAAAGTCAAATTACCATATTAGAGAAGGTTTTTAACAAAGACGGAGAAGGGAGTTGGCAGCCAGTTTTCTTTCATGATCTTTCTGCTGGTCCTCTCACTTTCGTGCTCTCTCTTTGTGAAATATAGTATGCTTGCATCTAGAGCGTAGCAACGTCACATTTTACCAGTGCTTTCCATCAACCTCTAGTGAAAGTTACCAAAACATTCAATTTAGCACTACCCACAAATAGCAAATGATAATGTCTGTTAACATGCTCCACATTATCTAATGGCAGGGGGGAGGAGAGGGAGAAGAGGGAGGTGGCAAACACACAGTTGTCAGAAGAGCCGATCTGAACGGAAAAGTACTGAGAGGCAGGGAGATGAGGAGGTGTGTGGGGGGGTGGTATTCGTAGAAAGAGTGTTGTAGCTGCGCCTGTGCCAAGACACACTTCTGCACCTGTGTGAAAGAGAATACCACATGGAATATTTAGACAGAGAGAGCACTCATGTCTAAAGATACTGAAATCAGACTGAAATCAATCCTGTGCCTGCTTTCTCTCAGCCGAACACAGCCAAAGGTTACGCTCAGTCACCGACAAATATTACTAGTCACTGACAAACCTGCAGCATATCACCTGTTAACATTACATTTATTTCAGTATTGTTGTACTGTGGGAGGAAATGGGGTTGGGTGTTCCTAAAACTGTCTTAAAGCAGTCAAGCTTTACCAAGTTATTTCTATGATTAAGAACAATAATGCTGCATCATCAAAGGAGGAACATCAAAGAAAGGCCTTAAAGTGTTGTGACAGAGATCATCCTTATAAGAAAATATCAAAATTCAAATGGAATTTTTAACTCAGACGCACACAAAAAGCTTATAAACTTTCAAAAGCTTATTTTTTAACCAGTTGTATGTCTGCTATCTGGCTGCTGGCGACTATTTCAGACAGCTACGTAATGTCCGCTGTATGTAACCAGGACAGAATAAAAACCAAAATCAATAAGCACGATCAGATATAGCATCATTCAAGTCTAAAGAGCACTAGATGTACTTGTTTGAATGGTTGTTAAACTAACTTTGGCAGTCTTGAAGGGAACCTCACGCTGTCTTTTACTGACCGCACAAGTTGTGCTTCCTGTATAGTCATTAAAATGCATTTACTTGTTAATTTTAATCATCAGTTAGATTTGACTATAGAATTGTGCTGCCTGCTCTACTGCTTGACAGCACCCAAGCCACAAGAATGAAAAAAACAAATTAACTAAAAGGGATCAAAGCACAGTCAGTAGTTTTGTTCAGTTGCTTCATTTTCCGTGCATTTTTTAGTACACTTTTTCCTGTATTTATATTGCTTGTATGAATGAAAATTTCCTGGGGGACTTCAGGTGTCTTACCTAATGGACCAAAATGCTTTTTTTTTTCTTCGCTTAAACATTATGGTAAACAGACTGGATTACTGTATATAGCAAATAATGATGATGGGAAAATGATAGTAGCTGCTGTTGTCTTCAAAGGCTGCATGAGATGCAAATTAAATGCAAATGTATACATAGTGTTTATACAGAACAGTAGGCCCAACCGTTACTCGTGCTGTATCTGTTATAATAATGTGCGGGCATTGTTGTCACACTTGAGGCGTGTCAGACATTATGGAAAGTTACCAGGTGCTGAGTAAGCAAATTGCAGAAGCAACATTTATCTGACAAATGACTTGGTGCTGACACATTAAATTGATTGAGCAGTCTTTAGTGTGAAAGGGGTTATTAAAGTTGTTTTGTATGTGTGCTTGATGAGAAAGGGAAATGATATGTTTCTAAAACGTGCCTGCGTGCCTGCGTGCCTGTGTGCGTGCGTGCGTGCGTGCATGCGTGCATGCGTGCGCGCGTGCGTGCATGCATGCAAGCCAGGCACAGGAAAACATGTGCTTAGCCAAGTTATAATGTTGGCAGGATGTGTGAGACCAATTTAGAGACTGGAGAATAAAGTTGAGTGCTCTCCTTTACCACTCACACGTATCCATCTCACATAGAGCCCCCAGCTGAGCTGCCTGCAGTAATACCTCAGCAAGTTGGGGGAAATGATTGTGCACAACCTTAAGAGAAAAAGAGAAAAAATTATTCAAATTTATGACCTTGTTGGTTGTGCTGTGTCTGTGTCGATGTGGTTATGTTAGGATGTCACTGATATGAATAAATCAAATAAGATCATGTCAGTCTTGCTTTCGGTCTGGATCAAACTTGTAGTATAGTACGATCTGGATACCTTTTGATTTAAAAAATCAGGATTATCCTGGTCCCAGCAGGAGGCTGGATTCAGGCTGGATTCCATGAACAAAAACTGGTCAAAAATTATTTTGGGCTCTTTGACCGCACCATCCTCAATTAGTAGTAATTGCAGTGTGTTTGTTGGCAGACTGCCCATATTGTGATATGAAGTCCCTTTTAAAGCTCTGGTTATTTGATTTGGTCATCTTATAAAAGTTTGTATCTGGATCAGGGTGATCAAGTCGGATGTTGCTTTAAAACATCTGCATAAAAGTGAAATGGATTAGCTGATTCTGGGATTGCCGAAGATGGATCATTCAGGTCCAGATTACTTTTTACCAACTGGGCCCATATAATTTGTAGTTTTGGCTGGCCACAGTTGCCTTATAGGTAAACAAAATCCAGATTTGTAACTTCTGTCTCCAAAGCGAGACAGAAGCCACCTTTAAAAGACACTTTGGAAGTGTAGCTTTTTATGTGAACTGTAGAAACTTAATAATTACTAATCGCAAATGTTGAACTGTTTTATACATTGAGGAGGAGTCTAATCACACTTGAAGATTTCAGAAGAAATAAGCGTGGAAAGTCCCCAGTTTAGCTGATAAGAGAGCATTTGCTTGAGTGAATCATCACAAATTTCTGCTATAAACCTTGTGCATATGCTTACATCCCCAAAATAGGTCAGTAGTAGGCGTGCACATATATATCCCTATAGAGGAATTCCAGGCCTCTCTCCACTCTGTGAAATCTTGCATACTGTTACAAAGTGCAGAGGGGGGCTCACTAAAATAATCTGGACTGTGAAAATCCTGCCGAGCTGACAATAACTGAGCATACAGTCAAGCATATGAAGAAGAAAGGCTTGTACACACTGAAATTCACTAATGTAGACTTCACAAATCACCTTTTTACCTTATTAATTAATCAAACTACTACATATACTGGTAATGTCAAATGGGTTGCTCTCAATAGGTCACAAACCCAGAGAACTATTGCTTAACTCTTTAGTGCTATGGACCAGTTTAGCCCTTTTCAGCTCATAGTTTAGCACATTAAATGTGTGGCTCAGTATCGCTGCTGTCACCAGCCTCATTTCCAACAGCAACAAGAAGCAGAGGTGGGACCAAGTTATTGTTTTACAAGTCACAAGTAAGCCCCAAGTAAGCCCCAAGTTTTTGCACTCAAGTCCCAAATCCTAAACTTACAGGTTTCAATGCCTAAACAAGTCATAATGCACTATTCACCAAATTTGATGCAATTTTACCAACAGAGGAATAATATATTAGATTTATCTATCCCCAGCTCCTCTGCTCAGCATTACTGGAGAATCATTGGGCAACATACTGTACCTCAAACTGCTGAGCCGTCACTGTGTGAGTTCTTGTGAATGTTTAGGTGAGCAGGTGGCACCTTGAATCGTACCCTCTGCCACAAGTGCAAGAAGGGGTGAATGTGACATGTAGTGTAAAAATGCTTTGAGTGGTCGGGAGTCTACAAAGTTGCTATACAAGTGCATGTCTATTAACCACTGCACTCTCATAGCATATAGCACTATTAACCAATTGCCCAACAGAGTGAAGTTTGTATGTTTCTATCCTGTCTTGTTGTATTTAACTCATCTCATAATGGGGAAAATGTTTATAATTTTATCTTCCTTAATCTGTAAGACATTTTCTGTAAGACTTAAAGTGATATTGTATGTTATTGCATGTTCATGTCTGAATGAAATAAAAGGATTAATGTTCATGGATTCAGGAATTGACGGGAAATGAACTGGTTTGAGGCACACTTTCTAAATAACATACGTTTTAATCTTGTGAAATCACAAGTGTTGGGTTCCAAAATCCAAGTCGAGTTGCAAGTCTTTCAATTTGTAAAGTCAAATCAAAAGTCATCAAATTTGTGACTTGATTCATGTGACTTGAGTCCACACCTCTAACAGGAAGCTGTTTGTAGCCAAAAAACTCCAACCATGCTACCTGCTTTGCTCCAAACAGCAAACCGCCTCATTCACCAATTTTTCTTGAGAAGAAATTTGTTATTTAAACCTACTTATGCAGTTTTCACAAAGATTCTAACATTCACCAATGTTTTTATATATGGATTTGTTCTTAGGTCAAATCTATGCACATTGAAGAGCACACCTAGGGGCCATACACATGCCGTGATTTTTGCGCCATCACATTTATTGCTTTCAATGTAGGTGTGCTCAACACTAACAACAGACCAACCAACATCAGAGTAACACCATCATGATGCGATGGCTGTGCCCTGAGATAAACAGAGTTCAACTTTTGGGACACAGCAGCGCAAACCGCATGCCATGTGACAAGGACTAACCAGTTACAGCTGGCAGATATCTTTTCCTTCATCTATAAAAATCAGTCAGGGGTTAATATGGAGAAGTAGATCACTTTGGTGCAGGGCTACCAGTGCTGATGCTAGGTAATGAGCTAAAAAGTTAGCATTACAGAGAAATCCAATATTCCCTTTGATACCTCCCCAATTTCCGATTACAAGAACATGATAACACTTGATACACATTCATCCCCACAATAGTAAATACTTTTCCCTAACCTGATATGAAGTGTGCGCTGCACATGCAAGCATTTTTGATGATCGCCTCCATTGAGTCCTTCTGTCTTATTGTATTTAACCATAGCTGTCTTTGTTTTTGTTGACGGGCAGTGACGGCTGGTATGCCATAAAATTTAAGTTTTGAGCCATGACTCCTTCTTTTCTGGCACCCAATAACACAACAAGACAACATTTTAAGACTCCTATGTGGCCTACAGCCCTGTGAAGATGAGTTGTTTTGTCTCCAGCTAATAAAATGATGTCATCGTGACAAAAGGGTCTCTAAAGCCCAATAAAAATGTTACAAGTTTTATTTCAGAATGCTTGTTTTTCTGAAGTTATACTGGTGATTTGATTGGTGGCTAGCCCCATGCATAACTGTACTGCCAGTTTCTATCACACAGCGTAGTATATGTCTTTTTTGGGTACTGCTTGCAAGATGTTCCCACCCTGTCTGGCAGCAGAAATCAGACTCCTTGTTTGTTTTCAATTTGAAAGGGATGCTTGTAGCCTGCATCCAGCCCAAGTTTTTTTTTTACAAAGACTGACTTTGATGCCAACACATTCATGTCTGTCACATCATTACATCACAATTATTGAGCACATTTGATACGTTCATTGCATGTAAAAGCTTGTCCTGTAAAGTAGCCCTGATCATAAGATCAATGGAGTGGGCAAGTGGAGCCCTTTGAACCAATATAGTTAGCACCAGAAAATATTCTGTAATGTACTGTAACATAAAGATTCAGTTTGAACTCCAGTATGTAGGGGCTGCAACAGCTTGCACACACACACACATACAGAAAACAGAAAAGCACATGGGCCACGAGAGTGAGCTTTTCAGGCTTTTGTTGACTTTGGCACAGGGCTGTCCAGCCCCGCACNCACACACACACACACACACACACACACACACACACACACACACACACACACACACACGCATTTGCCTCCTGTCCATATTTTCCCTCCATTCCTTTAACAAACATATCTGTTTTTCCTTTCCCTATTCTCCCAAGTGGATATACATGCATTTTTTCCTCCTCAAGTTCTATGATTTGAGCCAAAGCGTTTGTATAACAAATGTTTTTCACTACTTTGGGCGGGTGCCATGTCTTATTTTTTTCTTTTTTTCTTTTTTTTACCATGAAAATGATGTCTGTGTTTATGAGTTTCTGTTTATAATAAAGAAAAACGCGATTTCCAAGAAACTGCCTTACTGTGATATTTTAGATAGAAAACTGAGTCCTTTACTGTTCCTGGACTGCATTATCACAGTTGATACAGTGTAATCAACATAAGCCATGTCAGTGTGCAGAGAAGTGGGTGCAAGTAGATGCAAACCAGCAGTTTTTTTTTTTTAAAGATGCAACGGCATTTGTCATCTTTTAATCCTTTTTTTTAGTAAACCATTTATCTAATGCACAGTTACAGTAACTGCACACACATAGTCACACATGTGTACACACTAACGTGGCTCTGAGTTGTGTTCACTTCCCAATGTTTGGGGTCGAAACTTGGGCCGCCCAACCACTGAAGACGGGGGACAACATCTGTCCGCCATCTTTGTCAGTGCTGCCAAGTGTTATGGTGAGACCCCTTTCGCCTCTCCGACTCTTCATCCTTCCACCCTTCCACCATTGCCTTTTTTTCCCCACCTCCTCCCCTCCAACTTTTCACCTCAATCCATCCCCTCATCCTCCAAGCAAGCAGAGCTAGGTCATCCACGGTACTGCTGCTCCTTTCTTTTTTCTTTTCTACTGCAGCCTTTTCTTTATTCACTGTCTTTCTTAAAGTGGACCTGGAGTTCCTTTTCCACCTCACTCACCCTTCTCTGTGCATTGATTTGAATACAAGCTCCTGTCTTCTGTTCATTATTGTTTACCATTTGCGCTTAATAGCTTTCTGCACATGATGAATGTACCTTTTTTGTCAGAATCATTTTAGATGACATTTGAATTTGTGCAAACTTGCCTCCCCCTCCCCAGTCCTACAAATACTTTTTACACAAAAAGTAAATGGAATTTGTAATCTAACTTTGTGCATTTTGAGCTGTATGCTATAGTGATTTAAACAAGCATTGCAAACGGCCTTTGCATATTTCTTTTTCTGGCTGTTAGCAACTCAAATCTTCATGTTTCTTTATTCTGTCTCTCTACAGAAAACGCACACAGAGGTAGTTCAGGATGGCTCTCAATGTTCCGGGTCTGGTGGTGATGGCAGCGTTTTACCTGCTGATCTTGGGCACAGGCATCTGGGCGTCCATGCGCTCCAAGAAGGAGGAAAAGAAGTGCTCAGGAGATGGCATGGAGATAACATTACTGGCCGGACGCAATATCAACTTGCTAGTCGGCATCTTCACTCTTACTGGTAAAACAGTTAGAAAGAGTTTGATTTATACAGCAGCTGATTGTTTTCAGTCTTTCTGGTGTGTTTATGACATTAGATGGTAGATAAATTTATGTTTTAAGTTGCAAGTGATACTGTAACTGATGTCTAGTGATAGTGTGTGTCAAACAAGTGGTTGTTTTGTTATGCTTGATGAAGCCAATGGAATGCACAAGCTTGTGTGGTATGTATGCCATGTTTCTCCTTTTTATATGTGTGTGCGTGTGTGTGTGTCTCTCTCTCTACAGCTACATGGGTGGGTGGAGGCTTCATCCTTGGTATAGCTGAGGCAACATATAACCCAACACTCGGCGCAGTATGGGCTCTCATGCCTGTGCCTTACGTTCTGACCTTCTTCTTGGGTGAGTAGCCCCACTGACCCCAAAGCTTTAAACCCTGACCCATAAACACTCATGAACCCCCAGCCACTGTCTTCAGCTTCTCGTCTTTCTTTTAAAGAACAATGTCAAAGTAATAGGATACATCTGTGCTGATGAAATTAATTTCATGGTACGTGTATCCTCATGTTGCAGGATTAAATATTTAAAAGGACACATGAGAAAATATACATGAACTTTTTGCAGCCCAGCATAAATAGTCAAAGGTGTAATGGCCTTATATGAACTGAAGTGAACACCAGAAAGCACCTGTAAATTGTCATGCAGGCCAGTAACATTTACACACTGGGAAGCTTCATAAACATAAAGTTCTCTTTTTTTCTATAGAATCTTTCTGATAATCTTATATTAAGTTTGTGAGGTCAGGTTTGGAAGAGGAAAGATCATCCTTGTCATTATTTAACAATAAATGCATCTCTCCCTGGACGGTGATATTTGGTTGAATTTAGGTTGTGATGTCAGGTGACCAAAATTCAATGTCAGGACAATGTCTAATGCCAGTTTCAAACTGAAGCAGAATACTGGCGACAGATAATATTGATATTTTGTTGATATTTTGTCAAGCTGCATTGATGAGTAACCAAAACCCAACATCTTCCAGATGTCCCATGCCAACGTCATGTTCATGTAGAAACAAGACATTTAGTCATAATGAACAGTACCCTATGTCTGCAAAATGTCATAATGTTAACTTACACACAAAATAAAATTCTAACATCAAACATTTAAAAAACAAAAAAACAAAAAAAAAAACATCAACTTTCATTTTAACCAAAATTTAATGTCTATTGGACAACAGAGTCCAATGTTTTTCTGATGACATATTGATGTCTGGTGCCAGCAGGGTTGTTGCACTCTAATGAAAGTCATGTGGGATAATGACACACTGGTGCAAGCTTCACAACAATGTAATTTGAGGTATTAGTATTTCAGCAACAAGCACAAGAATGTGTTGGATTAAAATTTTCATCATAACTCATCAAAAGAGTAGACTAACCAATTAAAGAAATCTCTAAAATTAAATTCCCCAATGTTTCTACACACAGTTAATAAAATATAATGTCAAAATGAACTTCACAGGCTTCACTGGCTGGAGCTGAAACATTGTTGACCAGTAACGTAGCTCCCATACCCCCAAATCCCAACTGACTCGGAGCACCAATAAAAGTGTCGCTCATTTTAAAAATAGGACCATGTGAAATCAGGTCAGGATTGTGACTTGAGGCAACAGGTGCAAAGGAGTTCACCCAGAGACTTAGATTGCTCTCTCGAATTCATCAAAGTGACAAACTCATTGGTCCATCTGTAAACATTCACAACAGGTGAAATCATCAGCGTTCTGGTCCCATTGTCACAATGGCCTATATGGTGGGAGAGTAATGGGAAGTGGAAACTCCAAAGTCCCTGATCAGGAAATATAACATCCCCCATTGTTGTCCAAGTGGACCCACGGGTTCAGTTGAAGGTGTTTATCGTGTTATCTGGAGGGAACACTTGTTTCTCCTATTGTTCTTACGCACTTGTTCTTTCACTCTCCCACTCACGCTCTTCCTCTTCTTCCTTTCGCTCTCATTTGGGTTTTGAAATGATAGAAATATAGCCATGTTTGGCCTCATCATATCCAGTGACAGAGTGTTATTTTATTATAATCCCTTCCCTCTTGCTCCAGGTGGCTTTTTCTTTGCCAAGCCTATGAGAGAGAACAAGTACGTGACAATGATGGACCCCTTCCAAAAGAAGTATGGGAACGTTCTGAGCAGTGCGCTGATCTTTCCCGCACTGGTGGCCGATGTCCTGTGGGTGGCACGCACACTTGTCAGCCTGGGTGAGTTACTTCACACTGTAAAACTGTCTGGCACTACAGTCTGTGCACATACACTTATGCAATCATGCAGGCACACACAGGTCTGGGTACACAATGTGCACAAGCAGCAGAGTAGAAAAACAGCTGGGTGTTGCTGGATGGTGCTTTTTTGTCACCACTCTGTAAAATGTGAGTAATGAGTAATTAAGTTTTAAGTTTTTAACTTAATTTAACTATTTATAACTGAACTTTATAATGGATTACATTTTATTGTCAAGTGTTTCTGTTATTTTGACCCCACACTATATTTTGCTGTTTTAGTTCAGTAGACAACAGGAAGTATGTATGAAGTTTAAAAAACAAGACATACACAACAAGACATTTGTGAAAATGACTGATACGAAAAGCAATCGTCCAATCATAGCCTAGCAAATGTAATGGCACGGCTCACTTGTCAAGCTTTGGATTTCTACACATGTTGAATCAGTGTCTATGGGGGCAGTAGTATGAGCAGCAGATCCTCATGCAACAAATTAGCGCCTCATGAATGATGTAACGTACTTACATACGTAAATTACACAACTGATGTAAAGTTCCGTTATTACTGTAAAGTTACGGGACTTAGGTTTAGACAAGTAAAGTTACTGTGGTTAGGTATAGGAAAAGAAACATGGTGAGGACGTATTTTAAAATGACTCAAAGTTCAGTGGTTCTGCACACCAGTCTCCAGGGGAAAGTCCTTTGTTTTGTGACTCAACCAACCGCTCCAACCTCCAACCTACATAGATTATGTACGATTTACTGGCTCATAATTAGCTGGCATCTGTATGAATTTTGGTCCAATAGTGTTTGTAGGAAAACATACAAACAATGTATGAGAACAGCCTGGTAAGAGATGTACTCTGTACATAAAGAGTTAAGAGGGCCTTTTTTAATTGCCTTTAAAAAACAAAAACACAAGAGCAAAAGTCTAAGACAGCGTGCTCTTACATAACCTGCTATCATTAGCATGTCCAGCTAACTGCCATATGATTACTGTAGCAACTGATCACATCTGGCTACTGATTACATCTAAAGCCATGGAGCTCATCATTCACTAACTACATTAGTTTATGGTGTTACCTTTAGAAAAAGCCCAGTTAGCACTGTGTGGAAGTTAGTCGTACAGCACCAGAGCTGAGGTTAATGTTAGCTCTGTCCCACTCTTCATAAGATTTGAGGAAGTCTGCGCATACCCCAGCTCTGCTAACTGAGATATAGTTATATTTGGATATCCTTTCCTCTTGTAACATTAAAAGTGAAAACATACTGAAAATCTAGTCTGTAAGCTCAGCAAAACAGGGTTATGTTAGAACGATCACACTCATAATACAAGGCCTAACTAGTTCTAAACTGCATTATATGAACAATGCTGCTTTTTTATATCCATGTGTACATAGATTATCAGCTGGTGACGATGCTTATCATTTGCTTGTTTAATGCTGCTTAAAGCAGCTGTGTGGAACTTTACGTTTTCGTTGATTATAGCGCCCCTTTGGTCGAAGCGGTATGACACCCACAGCCTGGTGTCGTAAAATTCCAACTGCAGCTGGCATTCGGCTTCATTCGTAAAATCTCGACTGCAACCGGCAATTACCGCATGCATTTGTTTTGGAGAGTGAGAGGATTAACGTTACTAACGTCAGGTCAGTCCAAGTAATTAGTGGAAACAGCAAAATTAATCAGTAAATTCTCCAGTCGTGTTTCTGTTCTGATCTAATCCTAACACAGCAAAGCTGTTACCTGCAGCCTTCGCTTGCAAAGCTAACGTTACTAATGTTAGGTCAGTCCAAGTAATTAGTGGAAACATGCTAACATGCTAACGTTACACACAAGTTAGTAGTATAGTAAGACCTGTTCATAAATGTTCTGGTGTAGCTCTGAATTTCTTATAAACTGAGGACAACTGCCTGCTGTATATTTGTGTTCATGGTCACAGTCACAGATAATTTTATATTGTTTGTTGTAACGTTACTAGACAAAAGCGGTTCACATCAGCTAACGTTACATTTAGCTTGCTTATAACTTCCATGTCGTCATATATTGAAGTGAAACAACGTCTAACAAGTTGCGGTATATTCTCTAAATAAAAACAAAAATTACATACCTGTCGATTAGGAAAAGGGCCAACTCGGGATCAGTTTTAAAACCTTTCAAATCTCTCAGCTCTCTCCACTTGGTGAATGCCCGACCGAGGTTTACACGCGTTTGGGCTCGAGCCCTATCACTGTCCCGTTTAGCCTTCTTCTGTTCTTCTGTTCTTTTTCTTTTAGATGGTGCTCCTTCTTTATCCGCCATGACATCGAAAGTACAACCAAGTCCTTATAGATACATCTGGTAAAACTGTTATGTGTTCAGCAATGCCCGTTGCGTACCGCTTACTCGAAGAACACTCTCTGTAAACACGGCTCCTTCTTCTTCTGTGGTTTAATGGCTGCGGGCTGCTGCGGGTGTGCAGACTTACTTCTGCCTCCGGGTGCCGTATTCTGGTTTGCTGACTTCCGCTGTGTCCGGCCCGACCAAGGCTACGCTAAATAGCCATATAGAGAAAGGCCTTTTTGTCGCTGTTGGGTTCAAATAAATATGCAGATCTTCAAGGGGGGGTGATACGAACTAGGGACAGTTTTATAAATGGTAAAAAGTTCCGCACAGCTGCTTTAAGGGTCAGTCATTTTGCACGATATCATATATGTAGCCATCATGATGTGAAGTTGTAGTATTAACGTAGACCCTTTTACAAGATTTTCAGTTTAAAATAAGTCACCCGTAAGTAGCTCTCAAAATTAGAAGCTTCAAGCTACATTTGTAATTTCGAGAGTTGCTACCTATAAATAATAAGCCTGTGTTTGTCTACCTCTGTCTGAAATCAAGGACTCATTGTTTTGAAAATTATCAGAAATTTAATGTTGACCATCTGCTGACTAAACACTATAAAATGCATGCACCATGTGAGGAAAGCTTGACGGGTGTAGCAAAAGTCACGCAAGGAGGTGCAGCTCAGTAAAAACTTAAGTGTGTAATGAACCAAGCTGAGCTGTACCATGCTGGACTATAAAAAATAAATGCCTTATTTATAGCAGTGATACTCAACTTGCAGCCTGTGGGACAAATCTAGCCCGCGATAGGGTGTAGGGTGGCCTGCCAACCATTGTCTAATTCACATGAAAAGAGATGGATTTACAAAGGGAATTTTTTTGTACTATGAATGTAAATAAGGTGCCAGAGTGAATTAAGAGCTTGTTTATATAAAACAAAAAAAACAAAAAAAAAGCGCCAAGGGTCGGGGCTGAGCCCCGAATATCCTCAAATCCTAGAGATGCTCCTGTGTAAACCTGACCTGTTAGTGGCTTCTGTGATTGGATTTGTCTTGTTTATTCATTTTATTTGATAAATATTATTAACTGGCCCCCAGCCTCATGTCATTTTGCAAAAGTGGCCCCCAGGCTAAGCAAATTGAATATCCTTGATTAATAGGCTACTTTGCAATTTATAATACCAAGCTGTAGATAGAAAAGCATACAGTCGTTTCAAATATTCGACACACAGACATTTTCCACTCAGGTGCTGTAGACGTGTTGTTGCACAGCTGTTGGCATTAGCCTTATAAGCACAAGGAGGGTCAGTCACTAAAAATAACTCACTGCTGCAGTGGATTACTATTATTATTTATGTGGATTGTTATTGAGTAGATGACAAGATGATTTATCTGAACATTGAAGTGTCTCCTTGTGATATGATTAGTGTTGTGTTGATACTGTTATTTCTATAGAAGCTACTACACATTTACTGTTTCTTTAATCTGTAAGTGATCATTTAAGTGTGTGTGTGTGTGTGTGTGTGTGTGCTTGTGTGCGCGTGTGCGCACATGTTTTTGTGTGCGCACATGTTTTTGTGTGTGTTTATGTGCTTTGATAATGGATACGAGTGTGTATGTGAATGTGCATGAGAGAAAATGTGTGTGTGTACATAATGTTTTCCTGTGTATGTTTTAACGCTGTTTTCTTTTCCAGTGTTATTTGAAAAAGGGGGTTAAACATCGAGCAGCCTGTTGATTGTGAAAGGTGATCAATTATTCAAACCAGATTGTTGTGTCATTAGAGACTTTTTCCATTGTTTGTGCCAGGGCTCTGACTGACAGACTGACAGAGGCTAAATGTTACTATTATTTCATTTCTGTGTGTAAAAAGATGTAAAAAGATTTGAAGGGAAACAGTGAAATCCATTGACAGTGTCTCAGTCAGTAAAGTAGCACTGTATGCTGTGCTGACGCTCCACAAAAGGACTGGTAGGGAGGCAGGAATGTTACTGGGACGTTTTTGTCCAAACCTATTAACCCTATATAGAATCAGGGGACCCCTCACTCCTCAGCTAAGCCTCCTGTCGTTGTTTCTGCGATCGCCATGCATTCATCCCCGATGTGCACTTGGTATAACACGCACACATGCATACACATTAATACTTGACACTCCAGAGAGTGCGCTGAGCATTTAACCCACTGGAGTTGTTGCTGGGGGACTGTTTATGTGTGTGTGCATGTGTAGTATAAACTGAGCTTTATGGTCTGCTTGAGTGACTGTGTGTGTGTGTGTGTGTGTGTGTGTGTGTGTGTGTGTGTGTGTGTGTGTGTGTGTGTGTGTGTGTGTGTGTGGTTTAGTGCCAGAAAGGATTTAACTTTTATAACACACTTTCCATGTGCTGTCAGTTAGCTGTGCAGTATCAACAGCACACGGTCAAATTTCTGCTGGGAAGTAATCAGGGACAGGACAGAAAGGCTGCAGAGGGTGTGTGTGTGTGTGCGTGCATGCATATGCGTGAATTTTAAAAGTGGGTCATGGATCTAAAAACAACACAGGGGTATTTAGGCAGCTCTTTCCTTCTGTCCATCCCTGGTACTGCCCATTAAGTCCCAGAGGCTTTGAATCTCATTCTGCCTTTCCTCTTCTTAAATTTAGCGCAGAGGGGAACAACACAGCTCAGCACACAACAGAGCACAGATTGAGAGCCTGGTTCAATTTGGATGTGAATCCAGATATATCCAGATCAGGTCTAGATGTAGTTGACATGGATTTCAGTTTACACATGGCATCAGAATGCATCTCCACTGACCACTAATGGTCAGAGTCTTATAACATTTCAGTTAATGCAAATTACAAAACTACAAAAACCACAGCAAAGAGACACAAAGAAACTTAACAAAATGTGATCAAGTGAAATAGATCATGGCAACTTTTGTCCATCATTCTGAGCCTTATAATATGCAAAGTAAACTGTGTGTGTCATGACTGTGGTCATATATAGGCTGCATTTGTGTCACTGACCACCTTTTAAAGCTACAGTTGTAAAAAAAAAAAAAAAAAAAAGTAACTTTCATACTTGCTGAAGCTGTCACTATATTGACACAGCTTAAAATGAGACAGATAATCTGTGGGAAAAAAGTATACTCCTCTACCTACTCTGTTGCCTTGTAGCATTTCTAATGGCTTTACTGCATGTGAACAAAAACAACCAATCAGAGCCAAGGAGTCTCTCACGCAGCTGTCAATCATGTCAATCACTGCTTGTGACCTTTAGCTAAACTGTCAAACTAGGCAGCACTGATCAAATCAGAATCAGTGTTCTGTTACTGCATTGCTTATTTCTCGCCTCAAATGTTTTCATAAAGATATTTTAGTGACTATTTAGCTGTAAAATGAGAGTTTGTCACCCATCCGCCATGTTGGATACAGATAAAAGGGAGTACCAAGCACCGCCCACCAGTCAGACCAACTTCCTGATTTCACCAACACATTCCTGCTCTTAACTCATCACATAGTATCGGCACTTGGTCAGTGGACTTTCACATCTACAAATTACGCACTAGCTATCCTGGGTGCATCTGTTGTTGACGCCTTGTCAATTTGCGCCTGTTACATGCCTTGTGTTTTTTCAAAATACACTTCGTTTTCACAGGAAATGTACAGTTTCTGCTTGTAAGATGCATGCAGTCTTTTTCAAAATAAACGCACAACATCAGTAAAACACGACTCTGATTGGTTGTTGCTGCTGCAAAGTGGTCTGGTTCTAGCAAATGCCATCAGGGGCAGTAGGAAGAGGAGGGACTTTTTTTTCACAGACTGACTGTCTCACATACTTCTTTCAGAGTATAGTGACAGTTGCAGCATATATGACACAAGGTTCTTTTCTAAAAAGTTACCAACTGTACTTTTAATGTATTTGCATGTGTAATGAATCTGTATTTAAGGCTCTAGAGATCTAACAAAATGCATTTTTGTGCCAAGTGTGAACAGGCGGCAGATATCTGTAGTATCTACTTTATTTTAATGGCAATGAGGTGATGGGTTAATCTGCCTGTAGAGTAAAGAAACAAAACAAGTTATTTTAGGTAATATGATAAAGCAGCTGGAGGCTGGTGATGAAGGGGATGAAAATCTTCCAGGGTAACAGATCACCTTTCAAAACTGTCAAACACATGGGGTGAAAGGTCAAATTGAAATGATCCAGTATGCATCGTCAAGATGGTGCTAAGACGGGGTGGTCCAGGGGGGGTGAGGGGTCAGCAGGGTGGTGAGTGGCGATCGATGGTGCCGATCTGACACTTCTCTGTTTAAGGGCATTGTTGTGGTGTGGCTGCAGGCTGCGGCTGGGGGGACCCTGGCAATGTTGGAGAAGAGACGGTGAAGGTAGTGACGTTTTGCTTGCCTTGTTTGAGTAACAAGATGTTTCTTTTTTTTTTTTTTTTAATTATTCACTTGATCACATTTACTTATTTTTTTTCTCATTTTTTGAAGACACTCTCCTTACCTGTTGCTTGATTTTGTTTACTTAATTAAGAATTATCAGTATTAGGGTGATAATTCATCCAAGAGGGTGAAAAAGGCATATTTTTGGAGTCACAATCAATAGGCTGCTTCTGTTATGTGTTTCTATACAGTTGTTTGATCTAATTTTATCATTATCACTTTTATGTTGGCTTGTTGCTTTATCTAAGCTCTTGGATGCTTTATAAAAGCTTTAAACCAAAGCCACCCATGCTTAAGTGTAACTTTATTCTTGATTTAAATGACAAGAAATTTAGTGTTTTGCTTTTTGTTGGTAAAAATTTCATTCGTTCGTTTTCTTGTATTCTTGTATTTTGGAAAATACTGCATTAAGACATTTGAACATTATAGCTTCCTAATGATTCTTTAGTATGTAGTAGTAAGAGTGAATGGAAGAGTGTGTGTCTGTGTGAGAGGGAAAATATTTTAAGCAAAAGAGAGACTGAGAACCTAAAAAATAATTCAACTATCAGAGTAAGCATGCATCTGTAGCAACCAACACCTGTACATTAGACCAACTTGTTTTAAGACTTTTTTCTCTATCAGTCCTCTGATGCTCATCGCTCTGCTGTGTTGTTCCAGGTGGAACTATGAGCGTGATCCTGGACCTGTCCTACGTCTACTCCATCATCATCTCCTCAGTGGTGGCCATAATCTATACACTGCTGGGGGGGCTTTATTCTGTGGCCTACACAGACGTCATCCAGCTCATCCTCATCTTTGTCAGTCTGGTGTGTAACATCTATTGACCTTTTCACACAGCGCCCATTATGAACAATCAGGTCCAGGAACCTTAGAGCTCCGGCCTCATTCTTGTTTTATAAGATGAACATCATTTATGTGTCCTATCAGATTACTCACTCAACCACATACCAGAAACAAGTAGATGAAAGCATACAGATGGATCAAATTTTATGCAAAGGTACCTGGTGATTTATTAACTATGATAGCTGATTATATTACCTGCTCAGTTAAAGCATACATGCTTCAATAGTACATGTACTGATTTCATTAGCTTTTTTGATCACTTTTAAGTCTATTTAAAGTTTCTGTCACTCAGTGATCAAAATGGCTTCCATCCAAATAAGTTCATAAATCTCAGCAAAATACATGTTTTTAGAAGCTTGGTGACGAATGCCTGCTCACAGCTAGCAGACACGCCAACCCCTCACACTGTAGCCAGCCGAGAACATACTAGTCCACTTCTCTCAATCATTTCGAATTGCATTCCCCCTCCTAGAGTTTATGTTGTGATGCCCTGCCCATTTTTTCTCTTCTGGTTCTAATCATAGACTGTAAAAACGAGGGGCGCAGCCACAGTCACATCAGTCATTGGTTTGTGGAATCCTGTCTTGAAGCCTTGAGTTCAGCATTTTGGCAGTCACCATCTTAGCTTTCTGGAGCTAGAAGTGAGCATATTTGGGTGACAGGCTGGCGCTGTGGAGGAGCAAGGGGTGGATCTGACTGATTTTAATGTGGGGGTATATGGGGATTGACTGTCTACTGGAGCCAGCCCCTAGTGGCCATTCAAAGAACCACAGTTTTTGGCACTTGATGTTGGCTTCATTTTTCAAGCAGCACTAGTTGGTATTGTGAAGGATGAATGAAACCACCGCCTCATCAGATGAGGCAGCTCCTCAAAACTTTGAAAATGTCAACCAGACAAAAAATAAAACTTCATAACACCTTTTTCGGCGTAAAAAAATCTTTTGTCCAAGTAATGGATGATAAACTAGCGGCACTATGCACAGTAATCACACCTTCGCTCAAAAATAGAAGAAAGATTCCGAAATTACACAGCGGACTCCATTCCATAGCTAACGTTAGCTAATGTTGTATACTTTTAGCGCTCCAGCAGAGCTTAAGAGAAGAAAGACAATGTGCAACGTCATCACATCCTTTGGATTTTCCCAGAAAATCTTTGTCCTATATATGGAAGTCAATCCAGAGACCGTTAATAGGCAACTAAGACACTTTGAAAGGTTTCAGTTTTTCCGCTATGTTGCAGTCTGTTCACCCATTGGCAGTAAAAAACAATTAATACATGTGGAATGTTACAAACACTTCCTTTAAAACTGCCTTTAACTGACAATCCCAATCACCTCAAATGATGTGCTGCACACACAGTCACTTAGCCTAAATACTGATTAAGCTAAAAGAAAACTTGACATAATAATCTCCCCACCCAAAGTCAATTTAATAGCTGTTATGGAGCTTTTGGTCATTTCACATGATCTTCATCAGCAGCAGTTTGCCCAATTTTGGATGTTCAAATCATCACCAAGACTTATTGCCTAATTGACTTCAAAGCTGAGCTTTAAATTCCATGAAATCCTATTTAAATTTCATGAAAACTAGTCTAATTAAATCAGCTGATGATTACCATGTGATATGATCCAGTCCAGCTTCTATGTAGACCTAAGGAGATTATGCCAAATAAATAATTCTGGATCAATGAGAACTGTGTAAGCTCAACCGTAACGAGACAAAAGAGTGCTGTGCAACACTCATAAACCAACTTTAGTTCCAACTTTGGTTTCAGATTCCTTTCCAGTGACAGACTGAAAACTTCCCCCACTGGGCCCATAATTAGATTAGTTGTGTCCTTGTGTGTTTGTGTATACAGTGGGTGTGTGTTCCTTTCCTGTTGACCAACCCTCACTCTGTGGACATCTCACTGACGGCCTACAACGAGACCTTCCAGGCTCCCTGGGTAGGCACGGTGGAGCTCGATGAAGCTGGCAAGTGGTTTGATGACTTCATGCTGCTGGTGAGTGCAGTGGGAGAGGGCATTACACACACACACACACACACACACAGCACTAAATGTCATCTCATGCATAGCTTATGTAGTATTTACATAACTCCTGCCATCACAGCATTTGAATCAAATTGACCCCAGCAGCTCAGTTAAATGGGCTTATTTCATTAGATGAGCAAACAAGCATGTAAAACAATAGCAAAGTCATGAGAGGATTGATCCCTCTTGTCCTGTACTGCTGTACAAACTGATTCCTGTCATCATGTCTCAACTGTGTGCTTGTGCCAGGCTCTGGGTGGTTTGGCCTACCAGGCGTTCTACCAAAGAATCCTGTCTGCGTCATCTTACACCCAGGCTCAAGTGACCTGCTTTGCCTCTTCAGCCTTCTGCCTGGTGCTGGGTATCCCCTCCATTCTGGTGGGGGCTGTGGCTGCATCTACAGGTACACATTCACAACTTAAAACTCTGGAAAATTCTTAGGTCAGCTTTCCTTAGCTTACTGCCTGCATTAGCCGTTGGCTTTTGCATTTCTTACAGTCAGATTTTAGGCACATTTTTCTCATTGTTTCACTGAATTAAGCTCTGTCTATCACAGATAACCCCTTTCTCTTCCTTGATTTTTTTATGCCTCCCTCTGTCTTATAAACATCCCCTTTGGTTTAAAAAATATTCATCTGTCCTTCCTCCCAGACTGGAACTCAACCAGCTATGGCTTGCCAACCCCATATGAGCGTGACCAGGCAGGCTCCATCCTTCCCATTGCCCTGCAGTTCCTCACACCACCCTACATCTCTGTCATTGGCATTGGAGCTGTAGCTGCTGCTGTCATGTCCTCCATGGACTCAGCTCTTCTGTCCTCCGCCTCGTTGTTTTCCTCAAATATCTACAAGAACATCATCAGAAAGCAGGTGAGAATCTTAGAGAAAGATATCAACAGTGTGTCCATTACCAAATATTGAATACTGCTGTTGAGGAAAAAAGGGGCTTTAAGTTTGACTGCTCTGTATAACTGTATAACAAAATCTTAAATGTATGCCCTTTAGTCTGATCCAATTATTATCACAGACCTAACATTTGTCTGGAAAATCAAGAACAAAAAAAAAACAGTGCTCTTGTTCTTCTTCAACTTTATCTATTTTAATTAATGTATTAGTATGATAAATTCATCTTTAATTTATGACATTTTGAAATTCAATTTAAAGGTTGATTAATCACATGAAATCATGTAATTTCCACTAGAGGCTACAGAGAAGGTATTTATGGTCAGCCAAGCTGGGCTAGGTACTTTTAAGCATTTTAGCAGACAATTTATCTGATATCTAATTTTTGTGGTATTTATGTGGTATTATAAATTTGGTCTCTGAGATGTTGACGATTATTATTCATTTTTACACATTTCTATGACATGAACATTTTTTTATGCACAGATAGATATCAAAATGCCAGGTTCTGGTCTAAACTTTGACCAAATATGTACATACTGTGTTTTAGCTTAGTAGGGCAGTATAGTCCTTTGTTAAACCTTCATAAAAAATCTTAGCAAATAGCTTCTATCAGTTTTTATTTTTAAGCCACTCTGCCGGCAATAGCTGTGGCCAGAGGTATTTTGTTTCCTGGTTGTCCATCCATCCCATTCTTGTGAACGGAATGTCTCAAGAACACTTTGAGTAAATTTTTTCAAATTTGACACCAATGTGACCAATGACTTAAGGATGAACTCATGAGAATGTGATGGCTGAAGGTCAAGGTTACTTTGACCTCACATCCTATAGAATGTAGTGGTAAAAGGTCAAATGTCAATATCACTATGAACTCTCAACCGTGAGGCGGTAATTCTAGTTTTAATCTATCTAACCACGCAACACCCACCCCCAACACTGATTCAGTGGTATATGGCTGAAGTATCCCTTTGATGAATTGCATTTATATCCCAGAGACTCTATCACCATACTGTACTCACAACACAAACTGGAGGCAGCAACAAAGTAGCTATTGACTGTACAATACTGTAAATAATGGGTTTAGTATGTGGGCACACTGTGCATACTGTACAGTGTTCCTACTGTTTCACAATGCGTCTTGTTTATGATGATTGCTGTCTTCCAACAATGATTTGTTTCATTGTTTCACCCTCAAGGAATGTTCCATATAATGACCCAGTTAATTGTTGGGCTCTTGTAGTGCTATAACTTCTGGGTACAGTGTCTTCTTGAGAGGATCTCTTGTCCTCAGAGGTCTCAAAACCTGATGATCCTTAGAGCCTGACTATGTCAAGGTGTAATGTAAAACTTAACTCATTTCATCTTTCTTGTTGTCATTCTCTCCATTCCTTTAGGCGTCAGACCGTGAGATGCAGTGGGTGATCCGTATCTCAGTAGTGGTGGTGGGTCTGGCTGGCACTGCCCTCACCTTCCTGGATAGCAGCGTCCTGGTCTTCTGGCTTGTGGGTGTGGACATGTCCTACACCATCATGTTCCCTCAGCTGGTTTGCGTCCTATTTTTCAAGGTGTCTAATGGCTACGGAGCCACTGTGGGCTACCTGATGGGAATCATCATGAGGGTCCTGAGCGGCGAGCCTCTCATCGGCCTCCCGCCTGCTATCAAGTTCCCTGGCTGCCGGCTGGATGATGAAGGAAAGCTAACCCAGTTCTTCCCCTTCCGCACTGCCATCATGGTAATCTCACTATTATCCATCCTGCTCTTCTCCTGGCTGACGTCCATCATTTTCAACAAGGGTCTGCTGTCTGATAAATGGGATGTGTTCAAGATCAAACGTAGGGAGAAACCAACAGCCAGGGCCGCAAGCGTCAAGGGGACCAACTCTGGTAGGGAGGAAGCCTCTGCAGCAAAGCAGCTACTGGACACCACCAGCTGCTAAAGAGGCTCATGAGGAGGGAGAAAAGATGGGCACTGGCTGGAGGCGGACATTTTTGTTTGTCTGCTAAGCAGGAGTTCACAGAGGGGGAACAACGGCAAAGACTGGACATTATGTACAGATCCTGTGCAGTATTGCAGTGAATTTGTGGCAAAGACATTAACATTAGCAGAGTGTGATCTTAGCTCTCTGACACCCGACTTCATCAGTTGCCTCATTGTCTTCTCCAGAGAATACAGTAAAGATAGGCTACCTGGCTGAGTTGTGTTAGCAAATCAGCAATTAGCCAGCATAGCATATAGGGAAGATAGTTACATGCATTGTACATATATATGGTCATACATCACTGAAATAAAAGCAGTCCACACAAAGAACCCAGAGGCAAGTTCAACCTTCAAGCCATTTAAAATCATTTACATTTGGAAAAAAGATAAAGATTAAACAGACGTAAAATGTTCTTTACAATACAGTTTATACCTCTTATTCATTTGACGGTTCTTACTAAAAACAGACTTGTAAATTTGTACAGATTTATATAAATATTTTTGTACCAACATTTTGACAAATTATGATACCGCCTTGAGATTCCTTTTCAAAAGACCTGAATTCAGTTCCTTAAGACCATCACGCTGTGGCAACACCAAAGACACTCATACAAGATGTCATCCCAATGGATCAATCAGTCCAACAGAATGATGATGAAAACAGTTTACAGTTCACATCAAAATTGTGATTATTTATTCGATTTTGCTTTTTGTGAGAGAAACTGCATCACATAACCTCGCAAAAACAGATAAACAATGAGCCATCTCTTTCTTTTTTACTAAATAATCAGTTGCAGGTGTGGTGGCCAGGAAACATGTCTCACGACACCGTACTGTACTGCTAGTGCACCTAGCTCCTCTGTTAACCTCTGTAAATGATTTGCAGTTATGTGCAGCATGACGGGGCTCTCTTTTACACCAGAACAAAGAAATGTTATCCAAAGAACACATGCACACTCTGCACTGTTCCATTTTATTATTTAACAGTTAAACTGTTGTTGTAGTTGATCTGCTGCCTCGAGCTAGGCTTAACAGCACCAGTAACTCTTCTTGGATAGCTGGTCAATATTAGATCTTCTAAAATTATATACGCACAATCATTGCCTTTACACCAATGTGACTTTATTCTAAAATGACACTGTGCCGTTTTCTAATCACCAAACTGCTCAGCTGTGTGTCATCAGAAACTTCTGTTTGCAGCAGTCTACACTCCTGAAAATGTTTTTTTGTAAATATGAATCTGTGTGCAAGGAAAGATCATCACAGTTGTGTGAACATATCTAAGACGTGAAGATTTATAGTTACATGTAAATTTTCACAGAGCAACATTTACCTCCATCTCTCAAATACTGCTCTGTAGACACCAGCAAGTTTAAGACTCCTGTTTTTTTTTTAAACCACACAGGTAGTGATGACTAAAGTGTCCCACCCTGGCTGACTGCTCTGAGTTGGGTTGCAATGCAATGCTGGTGGCTTTGCTGTGCAAGCAATATTAAAAATTAAAAAAACAGCAACCATAAACACTTGGACGGAAGTGACACAAACACTATTTCAGGTTTTTTAAACGCTCAATAGTTTTGTTCTGATGACTATTTAATATTACCTGTTTTGTCATGAATAGCAGCGCGAACTTCATCTCCAATCACGCCACAGTTATTGTAAGCCCATTCCCCTCAGCCGCAATTTACTCATGTGATTAATAAGTGAATGTAGCAGTTTTTTCAACAACTGCATGGAGAGAAAAAACACCATCCCTCGTTTTCCTCCTCCTCACCCATTCCTCGTCCTCGTCTTTCCTCTGTCCGTCCATGTGAGAGATATGCCTTTCAGTTTGTTGGTGACCTTGCACTGTATGGTTTGTTTTTGTTATATACTGTATGCAAAGCTGTAGTTTACAGTGGGATCATTTTTTCCTCTGAGGTGGTGAAAATGTTTGCAGCTAAGGTCCTGAGAATTTACATTAAAGATTCACAGTAGTGCAGATTTGACTCCCTTTTGAATGATTAGATTTTATCAGAGAGCAGACTGTTCAATGACCCTAGTGTTTTTTAATGTATGTTTTGTTTTACTGAGCCTACATTGTAGTTTGTTGTGCAAAGAGATTCCTGCTAATGAGTGACAGTCAGAAAGCCTTCCTCTACCATACCGTTGCTAATAATAATATCACTGGAAGCTGGTTTCACTCCACTGCCGGCAGTTATGTGCTGGTTGTCGTAAAAGGGGTGTTTACTCGTGTCACTGTTCGAATACCTCATGAAGTGGTAATGTTGGCTTTAAGTATACAAAACCTTTACCTATGAGTCTGACTTCTATCCAAAGCATACTGTATAATGTCATGTTCCAAAGACTGATTGCACAGAACAAACTGTTCTCAAAACAGGACGCATTCAGGACAAAATGCATCTTTTTATGTGTGATTGTGATTTCTAACTGTAATATTCTCTTGTATACTGTACAGTCTAATCATGATTTGTATATTTACACTTTGTATTTTTTATCAAAGCTGATCACTATGCGTTGTGAGTTCTAGAAGAGAAACAAAAAAAGTGTGTTTTATCTTAAGTTAGCAACGTTTAAAGTGAAATAAATTCACCTTCAATTCTGCAGAACATTAAATGTAATTTCACCTTGACAAGTCGCTGGGTGGCAGTTCATTTGTGTCAGCAGTGATTCTGAACAGCTGTTGATTGTACACATATCACAGGAAATACATGTTACATATGGCTGAGTGAAAGTAATATCCATTTAAAATTAACACTCCTGCCTGATAATGTTGCCAGACATGATTTGATGGAAGAAAATGTGCCTGCGGCCCTCAGCAAGCCGTCCGCAATACAGTGAATGATGGCAACACCTTAATAATGGAGCATGTGCATATTGTCATCTGTGCATTTCGTCACTTTTTGAGGAGAAATGTTTTATTTTGTATGTGGGGTTGGCATTTATTATCTATGAAAAGTACTGGACAGTTGTTAGTTTTATAATATTAATAGGTAGTGAGTTCTATATTGTTTCCCCTAATATCTATTTGGTTTTATACTATTATGCATGTTGATTTTCATTAACAGTGTTGTTTGTATACTGAACTTTTGTGAAGGCTGTTCTCTCTTGCCACTTGGCAAGGTCCTACTTTGTAATCTATTAATGTAAATCCCCATGGGGTGATGTTCTGTCAGAATAAAGGCTTAAACCAAATTACTGTTTGTTTGTTGTCTAAGTTATGTCAGTGTTTTCCCAAACTGCTCAAAGAATGCAAGCATTAGAAATGGAATACAGTGGCTCGACAAAACAATTATACAAGAAATACAAAATTTGCTGTAAATGCTCTGTATTGGGGATTAGAGAAGCCAAGGAAGGTGTTTCACTTCATCCTCCTGTTAATGGAACTCTTTGAGAATTCAATGGGTTTTCATAGTATATAAATAAGTATAACTGATCTGATCAATAAGAGCCATCAGACTGAAGATTCCCATGAGATTGCTGCCTATACAATTAAAGACAGACTAAAATGTGCTGCTGGTAACACACATTTAGAGGTTGAAGGCTTAATTAAGCATTATAAAATGGATAGTTCCAGTCACTAATTATCAGCAGTGAGTGAAGTACCTGAGAGCCATACTTGAGTAAAAGTTCAGATATCTTACCAGAAAATGACCTTGGTAGAAGTTAAAATCACCTATTAGAATATCATTTGAGTAAAAGTCTTAAAGTATCTGATATTTACTGTAAGCATCAAAAGTAATTCTACGATATTAAATGTAATTAAGTATTGAAAGTAAAAGTAAAAGTAAATACTGGTAATAAAAAAAGAAGTGGTCAGAATTTTGAGGAGTATGTATTTCTTCTTCACATGTGCACCACCTTAAAAATGGAGCGTACATTACACTTAAAGAAAGTCTTTTTCACAGCTGAAAAGATTTAAAGAAAACCTTTGACCTTTGACATCCACCTGCAGTGGAGCAGTGACTGCACAGTTACCTGTCACAAATATCTATCTCATTGAATCATTACTCGCCCTCTCTGCTGTGGGACGCCATTTTCTGCTTCCATCATGAAGTTGGTCCCATTGTCGGCATCTAATCTGACATGAAGCCTGGGCTTGACTGGAATTCAAAACTTAAAGGATACTTACACATTTTGGGAAATATGATGCCCTGCTTTGTATAGCACATAATATGAACTTGAAGAAGATGTTGCTCAGTTCTGCTTAACATGGCATTAATTAACCAATTAATTTGACTGGTCAATAAAGACTAGAAAGGCACTATACAAGTGCAGTCCATTTACCATTTAAAAGAGAGGGAAAAAACCTGCCCCATGGTTGTACACCTTCACATACCAGTCAAGTTTTTCTTGCATTTTACATACATGTCTGTGAAAACATGGATGCTTCACACCCACTGTTCCCCTGGCAGCACAGTGGACCTATACAATCAGCACTTTGAAGGTGGACACCCATTGTATATGTTCTTCTGTTCCTGAGTTATGATGTTGAGTAATGGCCAGAGAAGTGTTTCATGCAGAACATTATGATGTCATAGTGAAGTTGACCTGTGACCTTTTGGATATAGAATGTAATCACTTAATTTCTGATACTATTGGACATCTGTGTGAAGTTTTTTCATAATTAGCGTATGAATGTATTCTTGAGTTATGGCCAAAAACCTATTTTGTGAGGTGACACTGACCTTGACCTTTGACCTTCGACCACAAAATTCTAATCCGTTCATTCTTCTTTCCAAGTGGATGTGTGTGTCAAATTTAAAGAAAATTACCTTGAAGAATTCTTGAGATATTGTGCTCACGAGAATGAGACAGATGCAAGGTCACACTGACCTTGACCTTTGACCACCAAAATCCAATCAGTTCATTGATGAATCCAAGTGAACGTTGTGCCAAAGTTGAAGAAATTCCCTCAAGGTATTCTTGAGATGTCATTCTTGTGAACTTGACATCTCAAGGTATTCTTGAGATGTCAAGTTCACAAGAATGAAACAGATGAGGTTACAGCGACCTTGACCTTTAACATATGAACACCAAAATCTAACCAGTTAATTGTTGAGTCCAAGTAAACGGACGGATGGACAAACCCGAAAAAATAATGCCTTCTGCCATGGCTATCGCCAGCACAGAGGCATTAAAAGGAGAAGAATAATTATTAATTATTTCAGGGTTACAATATCAGTAGTAGATGACAATTGCCATTTCCAAACAGGTTAAGACTAGGAAAGAGGTCTAGAATCAGGTTCGAGCAAGAGAGCTTTAGACGTGCTGGTGGGCAGATTTTGTTTCCTTCATCCAGAGCCAGGCTGCAGTTTCCCTCTCTCCAGTGTTTATGTTGAGCTAAACTAAGCTAACCAACTGCTGGTTGTAGACTTCTTGTAAACTGGATTGGTATTAATCTTCTCAACTGACTTTCAACAAGAAAGCAATATTTTGACCTTGTTTTTTGAGAAAAAAATCCCTTCCATTTGAAAATTTGTTCTGCTCGTTACTTCACTTGGATGTATGAAGAGTTTGACACTAGAACTACAGGATGAGAAGAACGATGGGGTTTTTTGTTTAATTTTTTTTATCCCATACTCAGGGGTACATTTGTATTCTTACATGTTGTTATGGCCTAGATAAAGTTGACATGTCTAGGCAAGACATTGATCATCTCTTGATGGGCAAAAGTACACAGTCTTTATAAAAGTAGGAAGCATGTAATAGAAAAAGCATAAAGAGGTTATGCAACCAGACAACAATGTGAGATTAAAGGGTGCCTCCATGGAATATCAGTGGTGCTTAGAATACTCCAAACACATTATTACATCCATAGATATCCACAAACTACCATTGCATCATTTCAAACATTTCCTCTGTTTGCATGTACACATGCCAACTTCTCAGTATCAAAATGGGGGCTGAACTGCTGACCTTTTAATTGACACCTTACTTGAGCCAATAGGAGCTTCTGTGCCTGCCCCATAGCCTATAATAGCCAACGAGGGCCTGCATTCACTTCTCAGGTTACAGAGCAAATCAATAGCCAACGACTGGCCCAATGGCTTATGGGTCTTGTCAGTGACACTCCTCAGCTCCAGATTAATTTTGAGCTCCTTCCTAGCACCAGACTATTAAATATACAGAAATTATAAACAAATGAAAAAAAACACAGTAATTCTATCGACTAGGTTTTCAAGAAGTGTTTTTATATAGAGTAATGTCCTAATAGACATTTTTATAGATAGATATAAATAGCCTTTACTGATATGTTTTTCACTCATATTCAAACATTCAGTACATTGTTTTACCCTCTATTTTTTAAAAGGCGTGAAAAAGATGTGTAAAATGTTTATTCCCATCTGTGATATTGTCATCTACTTTGAATTTGAACCAGGTAGGGATAGGGATAGGGGATGTGTTAGCAGCTAAGTCCCAGTTTTAGTCATCTGCTGCTTCTTTTTTTTCAAGAAAATATTCAGACTTCAGAGTGTTACCTTTCCAATGAGAAAAAAAAAGAACTAAAACAGCTTTCAGTTTACTTTGGGTATATCTTGGATAGGTGTTTTAGATGAATTTAGGTACATTTTACAGGATGCTTAAACTGGTACTTTTTAAAGATTTATGGTGATTGTCCTGTAAACCATGTTCAGATGCAGCTGAACTGTTGCTGCGCTATGTTGGAGCAGATCTAGGTCATTTGATGATACACAGGTGAATCAAGTAAGATGAAGTGGTAATTAGGGTCCGGGCAGCTAAGCTGCCAGGACACTATTGTAATCCTAGGTATTCTTCTTCTTCTTCTTCTTCTTCTTCTTCTTCTTCTTCTTCTTCTTTCTTCTTTCTTCTCTTTTCTTCCAAGGAAATCATACTTCCCATGGGTGAAAACTCACCAAACTTTGCACAAAGGTCCAGTCTCATGCCAGATATCCTCAGCTGTAAACTCAAGCCNTGTAATCCTAGGTATTCTTCTTCTTTCTTCTTTCTTCTTTCTTCTTCCAAGGAAATCATACTTCCCATGGGTGAAAACTCACCAAACTTTGCACAAAGGTCCAGTCTCATGCCAGATATCCTCAGCTGTAAACTCAA